>NW_028288933.1:966971-1128133 GCF_059628265.1 Tinamus guttatus
TGTCAGAGACAAGAGACTAGCAATGGATAGGGACCGTGTTTATCTTCCACGTTCCTTTTATACCGACAACACTGGAGTAGAGGAAGTATTAAGGAAGTAACCTTTGTGCCAACTAGTTTTTCAAGATCACACTTCCAATGAGATGTCCTTTACAGAGCTTATTAAGCTGGTTAAACAGTGTGCAGGAAAAAAATACACTGTTTATTATATCCAGCAGTTAGAACACCATGAGAAATCTGGACTGCCACTGAACCAGGTTATGAGCTGAACACTGCAAGCTTGTCTGCTGGATCCCTGCAGCTAGATATTGTCCTGCCCAAGGGTCACAGGGAGCCATCTATGACATTCAGTGCTCCCAATGCTCTTTCTGAAGTGCTGGAGAAACACTGCCCACAGGACTGTGATGGTTTCACAGCTTTTCTTTTTGGATTTTATGGTCAACAAATGATACTGTTTTTTTTTTTCCCTCCAGTTGGACTTTTGAGCAAAGAGTAGATCTGTTACACATTGACTCACCTAGGGATCCTGTCTACAGTCTTTATTAAAAGTACCAGTTATTCTCCCTTCTTCTGCAGATGCTGCTTTTTTAAAATGAGTAGTCTTGAAACTCTGAAATGAAAAATAGTATTTTTAAAGAGATTAATTTTCCTCTGTTCAGTGATTACTAACATGTTACCTTTTACTTCTGGTATGTCAGTGATAGTTCTTTCAGCATTTTATAGGTTCTTGAACATGTTTCAAGAGAGAGAGAATAGTCTGAGGCACCCTTCAGCATGCATTTACTTTCTCTCAGCTGGCAATGCCACTTATTTAGCTTTTTCGGGGATACTTCAATTCATTGGTCTATTTAATCAATTGTCACAGCTAATAATTTCTCTATTTTCGGCATGCATTTACATGCTATTTTCCACCTTTTATTAAATTTTGATGACCTTATAAAAAAAAATCTGCTGGGAGCAGCAAAGAGATGAGGACCAGTAAGGTAATAATATTGACATGACAGCTCTGAAGCCTGCGCAGTGACTTCTATGCAGGACATGCCCTGCTGTAAGAACAATGAGATAAGACACAGTACCTAAAAAGAAACAGTGCTAACAACTTAATAAGGAACTTCTGCTGTTGATATGATGTGAAATACACGATCTTCATACTCCTGTGTATACTTAACTACATTTTATTACAAAAACATGGGGAAAATGTGAACAGATTGAAAATAAAATTGGAGCACACAGCTAAGAAAAAGCCATATAAATGCTCTCTTCTCATTAAAACACTAATGTAAGTCAGGTTCATAGCTGTTTAAAATGAAGCTTCTAATGAGGGCAAAGTTATTTTTTGTTCTCTCAATGTCATGCAATTAAAATATCTCTTTTTTTCTGCCATTGGAATGTTGCTTGCTATGAAATTTTGACTACTTCTCTGAGTACAGTGGTCTGTGATTATCATTTTAATTGTGTGAGAATGTTAACCTTTGGAATATGTGTATCTTTTAAGTACCAGATGTTGTTCAGAATGTTCATTGTATTGCAACGAGCTGGCAGTCAATCCTAGTGCAGTGGGACCCTCCTGCCTCATCAAATGGTGTGATTACTCACTACGTCGTAACAGTTGAAGGAAATTCTATGAACTTTTCTTCTTATGATAACCTGCATACTTTTAGAAATCTACTTTCCAATATTTCTTACCAAATTAAAATAAAAGCTGCAACATCAGCTGGTGATGGTGAAGAACAAATATGCAATGCCAGCACATTTCCAGAAAGAGGTAAATAATTTTTGAAGTTAAATGTTTTGTTTTATTTAAAGTCTGGCTATGAAACTAGCAATCCTGAGATACCTGCATCATTACAGCAGCTAAATATTTCCCTTGTTCATGGACAGGACATGCCTTCTGTTTTAGAATATACTTGGTGATGAAGAAGGTATTAATTGCCTATAAATTAAAAAGAGAAAGTGTATTTTTTTCTGTGTTGAGTCCAAATTGCTCTTTTATTTATACTTGAGCACCCAACAATACTATTGCCTGAGTCATAGTTATGCTTCTTTTGCTCCTTCTGCCTTTCACATATTTAATACCATAAGTCTGCAAATTTTACTGAGAGCAGTGTTGTTCTTACCTGCAATATCTAGTGCTTAAATTCTATGGCTAATTCTGTGACTTTATTGATCAAAAATAAAGCTGTTCAGAAATTGTGCAGTTAAGAAGCGTTTCACTTCTTCAAACATACACTGGCATAATTCTTGAATGAATTGGATTTTTTAATAGCATAGAAAACTGTGAGCTAAATGCAGAGAAGAACGTAGGCAGTTTTTTGGCAGTGGAGTCACCCAACACCTGTTCTTCTTACTCTTACTCTTACACATCACCTAATCCTGGCTGTACTTTCATTTGGCACCTGAAACTTCCTTATTTACTCAGAGATGTAGTTCTGTGCGTGATAAAGTGTTGCTTCTGTGTAAACTACTATGTTTCTCCTAGCATCTCCTAAACTGTGTATTAACAGGACACAATTTTCCAAAAGTGATTGATTCAGTAAGCATATGGAGTACATATTATGTGCCCTGATATTGTGGACTGCTCACAAAATGCAGTCAAAGCTGCTTCATTGGAAAGATGACTAGTAGTGGTAAGCAGTACACATCTTTTATCTGATTCATTCATCTAAAATATTAATGCTAATTTCAGTTCCTTTTCCCAGTTTGAGCATTCCTACCCTAGGGATGGTCAGGACTGGTTACTGCTTTTAGTTCCTATCGGTGTTTCTTTCTCACTGACACCACTTCATGCACGGGAGTTGAGAAGATCTTTTATCCAGGGTTTGTATCCCCTGATGCTTAGGAAGAAACCAAACCTAACTAACTATCCTAGTGTTTTAGTTCCAAGCTTATTGAATAAAAGATGACTGACAGCACCCATTCACATGTAAAACAGTGAGCCCTGCTCAGTTCTGTCAAGTAATAGACACAGGAGTCTATGTCTGAGAAGGATTTTCAAGTTCTGGACAATGAGTGGAGAGAGGCAGCTCTAATATGCAAGGCTGAGTCACATATTTAAAATGCAGGGGGGGTCAGAAAAACTTAGAGTTGCAGCTGTTGGTTGCTTCCCAAACCTTTTTAGGCTATGAACCTTTTTGGGCTGAACCTTTGGATCTCTTGGGTCTCTTCCTTAGTACCACAAACTGGGCTTTGAATACCACCTTTCTTACAATTAGGCTTGTGGATACTTATGTCAACACCCTGCCTGCTAAACCATGTTGCTGAGTGCCTCATCTACACATTCTTGAACACTGCCAGGGATAGTGACTCCACAACTTCCCTGGGCACCCCGTTCCAATGCTTGACTACTCTTTCCATGGAAATATTTTTTCCTAATATCTAACCTGAGCCTCCCCTGGTGCAACTTGAGGAGATTTCCTCTTGTCTTATTTTTGGTAGTTATTCTAGAGAAGAGATCGATCCCTGCCTCATTACAACCTCCTTTCAGGCAGTTGTAGAGAGCAATGCAGTCACCCCTGAGCCTCCTCTTCTCCAGAATAAATAACCCCAGCTCCCTCAGTCGCTCCTCATAAGGTCTGTCTTCGCTGTCCTTCTTTGGACACGCTCCAGCACCTCCATGTCTTTCTCGTAGCGAGGGGCCCAAAACTGAACACAGTGTTCGAGGTGCAGCCTCACCAGCGCCAAGTGCAGGGAGACAATCACTTCCCTGGTCCTGCTGGCTACACTGACACAAGCCAGGAGGCCGCTGGCCCTCTTGGCCACCAGGCACGCTGCTGGCTCACGTTCAGCTGCCTATTGACCAACACCCCCCAGATCCTTTTCTGCCATGTGGCTCTCCAGCCACCCTGCCCCAAGCCTGCAGTCATATTTACAGCTTAGTCATATTTACAGCAAACTTCTTATTAGGACAATATTTCCCTAACCGTGTGTTTGCATGAATTGTTTTCTGGTGACTGGCTACTGGGAATTGGAGATTCATGGTTGGGAATGGAAACAGTTTTATAGCTGTTGTCAGCTTCTTATTTACGGTGCTCTAAGATTAGTCACAGAATATGTAGCCAGCACTGAGTCACTGACAATGCATTTATTTTTGACATAAAGTGAAATTGAATTTGGCTCAGTGTCTCACAGCACAGTGTTTGACCTTTACATTCTTACCAAGATTTTTGACTCTTTTGAGGTAAATTTCTTCATATCTGCGTGCAATTAAACATGACTCATGAATATTAAATTTATGACGAGATTAGTAGTGTTTGGTGTCTAATCTAGCTCCATTCTCATGGTAAACCACTTATGCCAGGGTGGAGTAAGTTATAAAAACTGTTGACCTTGTAACAGTAATAATTGTGTTTAACTATATTATATGGGAATATAGTTTAATATATGTTTAACTATATTATATGTGATATGAAAAATAATATAGCAAGTATACATGCGTGAGTGATTTTTTTTTCTTTTATGATAGAATAGCTGTCCTTGGATTATTTCCAAGGAAATACATATAATAAATGAAAATTCATTTCACTTGAGTGAATTTTTAGAAGAGAAAACCAGCCATAAATTGCTAGAAAACTTCTCATAAAACATTTTTCCATTTAAAGCTGTGCAAATTCACTCAGCTCAGAAGTCTGGGACAAGTGTAATAGTCATTCAGTTAAGAATAAAAATAGAACCATTAAAAAGCCATTTGGAGGTTTCAAAGCATAAATAGTCAAAAGTGAAAATGGCTTCTGCTTTCAACTTTTCAAATTTAGATTTTTCTTAACATACTTTATTTTCTGAAAATACTAAGCCTATGTATAGTATAGTATGTACATAGTATTAAGACATACAGAGTATTTTTTCCGTTCTCACTGCTAGTACTATTTATATTAAAATTGAACAAAGATTCTTGCAACAGGTTTAGGCCCCTGTTACATTATGATAAACAACAGTCATTACCATTTATGTTTTATAGTAAACAACTTCACTCAGAACTTGCATTTACAGAAAATGCAGCTTGGAATTTGTCCAAGAAAAAGAAATTAATCTGACTTTAAGTATTATTTCCAAGACTTATAGTAACACACATATGTATGCCTTGAGAATAAATAAAAGTGGTGTGGTTAAAATATTAGTAGTGTGAAAGTTTCTTAGGTCTTATGGTTTGATAGCAAAAAAAAATAGTGTCATCTGTTCATAATTTTGCTCAAAACATCTTGGATTTCTGAGTAGGAAACCTTAAAAGATTCTGGTTTTGTAGCTCCAAAGAAGTGGGTTGCCATTGGAAGTGTGGTTCTTTTGTGAGGAATACAAAATGCAGTATGGGCATAAAATCTTTTCACATCCAAGGCAATGCTCTGTTTGCTTCACCGTAAATCCTTCTCTTAGGATGTGGCAGCTCAGAGCAGCTCTGTGAGTTCAAGTGCCATGAATTTCTTCATTAACCTGTGAAGGGAACCACAGATGGCCATAATTCACTGGAGGAATCATTTAAGTCAATATCCCAAAGTGGGAATTGGGCTACAAGCATGGAGTGAAAGTGAAAGCACAGTGTGTTAGCCAAGTTAACTAGAGCAACTGCAGAGCCTCAGCATATGAAAGGAAGAGCTTTATTGTCTCCAGTCACTACTACAGAGAAGAGCAGTGCATTTCACTTGTTCAATCACAGGTGCAATCACATGTCAAAAATGTAGTAAAGTAAAAGCATCCAGAATTGCACAAGGAATCATGACTAAGTATCTTTGAAACAAGTCTTTTTATGATAAGTCTATTTGATATCCGTCTCAGATCTTCTTAATATAATGTGGACCATTTTTAAAAATTTCTCATTAGTTGGTGTGCCCAAATGCAAGTTAATGGTCTTGATATCCTTGGCAGATCTTCCCTACGCGAATGTAGTGATCACTTTGTTGCTGCCAATGAAATTGCATAGATATTATTTTTACAAGCAGGTAGATAAAATAGAGGAATCATATAATGTAGGATAAAATATCCTTTTTTGTAAGTGTCAGGTCAGCTCTGGATTAACATATAAGAACTGGTAGCAACATGGCTGTGCAATGAAACCATTTACAGGTCAAAGACCTTTTTTTTTTCTAAATAGAAAAGTAAACAGTTGTCTAGTTTGGTGGTAAGGTGGGTATTCTTGATTTAATTTAGGACTTATGAGTGTTGACTGTATTCCAATACTTTTCTAAGCTTACATTCAAGGTGTGTTTTTCTTAATAGATTTTTAGAATTTTCCAGTATTCAGTCTGCACAACTGGAAGCTTAATTTCCTAATGTGCTAAGGACTCAGAGACCCAAAGGTGACTATTTTTAGGAATTGTTTATGATTCTGCAAGGTCTGCTCCTTTAAAGCATGCCTGATAGTATCAGTCCCAAGTCAAGAGAAGAATTAATCTAGAGTTTTCTACATCTTCATGTTAGTAAAATCGTTTGGGGCCTCTCTGTGATGTCCTTCTTCATACTGAGCTGAAACCTTGTATCATGATGAGTCCACCTGAAAGCAGCTTTTATTAGCGTAGTATTTTCTATGATCAGGGATAACACTTTAACATAGAGAACTTCTTTGGATAACAAGGTCTTTCAAAAATTAGTACAGCTGGTCCATACAGAATATTAATATGCAGTACAGATTATTTCATTTTCTGAAGTTCTTATTGTTGTGCGTCCCCTGCTATTTGTTCTACTTTGTTCTTTACTTTCCTCCTATTGATGCTCTTAATACCACCCAACAGACTTCTAGGCTGCCGCTGTCCTTTTAATCCAAACTCCAGCTACAAGCAGCTGTTCTGTATGCAGACTTTTTTTTTTTATTAACTTAGTTAGGAACTATGCCATATCACATTACTGTCTTCTGTTCCCGGCCTGTGCAGCTGTAGCCAGAGCTTTCCACAGAAGGGTCTACAGAAAAAGCCATAACTTCTGTCTTTTCTCAGCAGACTTTTTGTGCATGTGTCCTTTGCTGCCCTTTAGTTATCTGTACTGTTGTGGATAAGATTTTTTTTTTCCTGCAAAGTGTATCTTTTGATTCAAACCAAGTCTACTGGCCCAGTCCATCTTGATCTCAGTCTTTGTTCAGTCAAGTGCTTTTTTCACCAGGAATTTCCTTTCATTTAGTTTCTTAAATAAAAAGTAATCTCAAGCATTCCATACTGCTTTGGAAGAGCTGACTAGCATTGCAGCCAGAGGAGTGTAGGGAACTGGGGCCAAGAGCCATGAAAGTAACTTCTATTTAGGTGCTTAACTTCCTGTCCATTTCTGTGGGAGTTTAGGCACGTAAATAGGTTTTAGGAGCTTAAAATCCCATGTGGATCTGGCTTCAGGCACTTTTCCTTGGTGTTTGGCTTTTATATGAACAATGGTGGATAAATCTGAAATGCCTCATTCCTCCTCCAGTCCAGAAGCTGAATTCATCAGCATTTCATAGCCAGCTTCCTTGCCAGCTCCTGGCCAGCTTTCAGAAACTTAGTTAAAGTTACTAAATTGAAAACTATGGAGTACCTTGTACCAAAAGTTTTAGACTTTGAAATTGCCCCTACTCCTAAAGCTATCTGAAATTTGGTAAATGGAGTATAATTAAATGTGAAAAGACTGTTAGCTGCATGATGATGAGACTTGAGACAACTAGCATGTAATTCCTGGAAGATTTAAATATGGGATTAGCACTAGAATTGCAACTAGCTAATCAGTTACCATCCTACTGGACCCTAAACTTAAGCTTTTTCACATACCTTTCCTTTGAATACACCCTTCTGGAACAAGGCAAAGTAATAAAATTACTGTTAGACATCTACCAAGGCAAGAATATATCTATAGGAGCAGAAGCATAAATATTTTTTATAACTCCAGTTTAATATGAAGGAGTAATTCCAAGATGCAATTTTGGGCTTTAATTGCTTTTATGTGTACAGTGATCACTTCATCATAGTTGAGTCATGTTCAGAAAATTTAGGCAAGCTGCATGATTACTCTAGGAAGCATGGAATGGTCTGTTCAAATCAGGACCATCTGCGAATAGAAAAGGTTGGGGGAACTGTAGTCATTCTTGAGGAATGGAAATCTGATTCTCCATGCTAGAGTAATTGTAATCCTCCTTGTATCTGTAACCCAATAGCATAGTTGTCTTGATGTTGTCTCATTGTACGCACGGTCATCCAGTGCAGGAGACACAGCACCGCTGGGTGTCACTGCTCCTCACTGTGGGCTTTGGAGCATATCTTTGATTTGCTGAGGACCCAGATCACATCTTTTCATCTGTTCTAACGAAAAATTACATTCCTCTCTGATTTGTCCATATAAGTAATGAGATAAAATGATCTAGGTTTTACAGTGACTAATGTTTAGGGCTCTGATTCCACTTTAACAACTGGTCAGGGCCCTGGGGCAGAAAATTTTCCCGTTCCTTTCACTGACTGACCTTTTCTTTCATAGGTTGGAAATTAGACATATTTTGTGATTTGGGTTTTCCTCTTTCCCCCAAACATAAGGGAGCCCAAGGAGGCTGGCTTTACTGGACTGTGGCTGTGTATGGGAAACCCCACAAATGAAGCCACTGTAATTTTTTCTGATCCTTTTTTTTTGTTCCGTATAATGGCCAAGAGTCTTTTTCATCATTACTGCAGTACTGTTAGCTATCAATTCTGTTTTTAAACCATCGTCCATGTTGAAATAGGAGGAACAGTATACTGTTATAGGAGGAACACAGGCAATGCTCTTTGTGCCTGTAACTGGCATCTTTAAACTGTCATTTTAGCAGTGTACAGACACTGAAGTTGTGCCAGCCCCTGCCGTACCAGCTGTGTGTTTGAGAGGGCAAAGGGATATATTTCCACTTTCTTCTTGGCACCTAGCAAGCAACCAGTTATAATTTACTTTATTACATGTGCCCTCTTTGTTATATTCGGAGAGAATTTGTGGTTCTTCTTTTTTGTCGGGACCCTTAATTATTGTAATGTTTTCTGGATAAATGATACTTTTTAAGATCTTCTTTGCTTAAAACCTTGAGATGAGGGACTGTCAGTTGTATTGATCTTTTCCCCTGTCC
Organism: Tinamus guttatus; assembly: GCF_059628265.1. Classification (NCBI taxonomy): domain Eukaryota; kingdom Metazoa; phylum Chordata; class Aves; order Tinamiformes; family Tinamidae; genus Tinamus; species Tinamus guttatus. The sequence goes on from NW_028288933.1 coordinate 975,999, forward strand.
TCATCCTTAGACCTCCTGAAGGGTGCTTTATGAGCATTTAATCCAGACTTTCATTTAAATCAAAGTATAGTATATTAATCAGCTTTCAGCAGATGGAAGTGAGTTATGGTATACTAAGAGGCATTACAGGCAGTTGTTTCAATAGCTGTGTTGCATACTTTCACACTTTTATTGCAAATTTCCTAATGCTTGCTGTTCTTATCAAGGTGATAGGTCCTAGAATCACGTGCCTGAGAAGGTGAGGTCACATTCCTTATCAAAAAAAGGGTAATCTCCCTTGACTGAAGAGTTTTGAATTCTCTCAGATTCTCTCAATTTCGATCTAATCTGACGTCTTTGGAATTGCTGCCTCTTCATTTTTTAATTCTTGATATAAACAAGATGAGTCCTGAAAGGACTTTATTTTAATGCAAGTTCATAGTGAAACTGAGTGATAACTTGCATTTCGCTCAAACAGTTTTGCCCATACTGTTCTAAGTTTATCATTCTTATCACAACTGCATTTCAGTCATACTCTTTGCAGTAACCTATACTCTAATAAATTGATATTAATAACCTTTATTTTAGTAGAGGATTGGGCTTTATAAAAAGCATACGCAATTTTATGTCGATCACTGAACATATTTCAGCCTTTATTTTCCATTAACTAAAGATCAAACTAAACCCTTTCTGTAATTAACATATGTAACAAATATGCTCTATAATAGAACAATGCATGGTTTCATAACAGAACTATTATGAAGTGAATATAGGGTTTCATAATAGAACTATTATGAAAATATCACACTACTATTTTTTTTCACAGTGAACAAATTGAGTATTTGCTTTAAAAACTCTGACCAAGCAAGGTCAAGGTACTGCTTGATATGCTTTAACTCTTTTCTTGTGAAAAACTAGAGTAAAACGGTTTTAATGTTGGCGTTAGAGGCTGTTATGAAGGCTGGTTTCAGGGAAGGCTCTTCTCATGCACTGGAAGCTCCTGCTCTGTGTGTGCTCGGTGTGCGGCAGGGTGGGAGCACGCAGGGCCAGTGTGGGCTCTGATGCTGTGGGCACATGTGTGGCAGGGGGAGGACAGAGGTGGCACCAGCAGATCCATGTCCGAGACCTCTCTGCCAGCTCTGGCTGCTGTGGGCTCGCTGGAAGTGAGAGGTTTGTGTGTCCTTTTCTCAAGCCTTTCATCCTCACACCTTGGTTCGTCACTGAATGCGCATCTCTCTTTTATCCTGTGTTCATGTTTAGTGGAATGACTTTTGCTTGTTACATTATGATGATGTTTTATAAACAGACAGTTGCAGATGAAAGCAGAGATCATATATTCCCATAAAGCTTCAAAAAAACAAAAAAACTTTTTTTCTTTGCCAGGGATCCTTTTATTCTTTGGGTAAGCCATGGGGCTTCTTCAGTTTCACTTTAGGGATATATCATGTGTTTTTTCTTTTTCACCAGTCATACTTCTTCCTTCAAAGACCCCAAAGCTCTCATTATAGTTAAGTGCCCCAAATGATTTTTGAGCTGATTTCTCTGCACAGTTTTTGCACAGAGAGTGTTAGTATTATCTTCCAGAGAGTCGTAGAGATAATACTAGCTTACCGTATGACTGTGTGATCTAGCACAAAACCATATGTTCATCCAGGCTGAGAGAGCTGGAAGCACAGCATTGGCTTAATAAAGGTATGGATATGTGTGTGTACATGCATATTATGTGTGCACAAGTGTGTATGTATGTACGTACATCCACATAATGCCTCTGTCTCCATGCACATGAATATAAAGCTGTGTATACACACAAAAACATATTGTACACTTAAATTATACAAACACTCATAAACAGATATATATACATATACATTTGCATATAAATGTATAGGAACAAAGTTTATGGAATATTACTTTTCTGTAATATTGTATTGTATGTATTGTACTACCATATTATATAGCTCTTCTTGCTTTCTTTCCTTTAATTTCTTATTTACTTAACTGTTTGCAAAATACTTAGCTACATTATATAAGAAGACACAAGCATATTATATTTATTTAAATTTACTATTCAGAAGGTGAATCAGAACACTTACGAGATCTTGATGTGTTGAGTATTTAATATATTACTGATAGAGAGAGGGAGACAAATGAGTATTTCTAAGTAAGTGAGAGGGGAGGAATCCCAGTTAGCAACAGCAGTAAAAGATGCAATGGATAGACCAAAAATAACTCTGCTTCAGTTGAGACATAGCCACAAGTGTAGCAGCAGCAATGTCACACCTCTCAAAGTTGCCCCTGCATGCCACACCTAAAACTTTCCTTCATTATGTTGAAATCTATAATAAATATATGCCAATTATAGCTATATAATGTGATTGACACCAATGGAATTATTCCTTATTGACCATATGAAAATGAATCCTGTTTTTAAATGTGCTTATATAAAATAATTTTGAAATACTGGATATATGAGTTATAGTTATAGCTGGTTTTCATTCAAATGAAGATATCTTACTTTACATTTTAAAAATGTTTTGATTTGTAGTTCCCAGTGCTCCCCAGGACATTGGTTTTTCCAATGTGCAGTCAACAAGTGTGACCTTGAATTGGAGAACTCCAAAATCTATCCTCGGCTACTTTCAAAACTACAAGATTACCACACAGCTACAGTCTGTACGTTGCAGTGACTGGGAAGTGGAGGAATGTATTGAATATGAGATGCATCACTATTTGTATGAAAATGTTTTGGATGGCCAGATAGAAGGGACAGTTCATGGACTAAAAAAGTACAGATGGTACAGATTTGCTGTGGCTGCCAGTACAAATGTTGGTTATGGCAATTCTTCGCCTTGGATTTCTACACAAACACTTCCTGGCTGTAAGTAAGGATGGTTTTCATATGTCATATTGCTATAACAATGTAATGGGTCACTAAATAAGTAAGAATGACAGATAGAAGTAGTATCTTTTTAGACAATAGTGGTAAATTTAATAAATGGTTAATTTCACAGCAGTTAAATTAATAAGATTTTGCTGTAGCTCTTCAGGTGTAAGATGTAATTCTATGGGAGACATGCATATTTCATACTACTTCAGATTTTAGTGCTGTTTTGTTGCTATCCTGTATTTACTGCTTACACAATGGCAATTTTTTTTCCCAGCACTGGTCCACATCTAGAATTGATAAGTGTGAATTTTGATACTCAGGGTTTTTATTCAATTTCCAGTTCATCTTTATATGCTAGGTGTATCAGTGTAAAGCAGACTTTTAAATTATTCTTTAAAATGTGCTCATTTGTGCCATGACGCTTTCCAGACAATAGCTGGATAATTTCCAGATAATGCGAACAATAGTTTCCAGCGGAGGAATTAAGATTTCTTTTCCATACTATATCCACCTAAAGATATTATAAATCAGAGTAGCCATATAACACCTAGAAATCCTAGAACCATCCTTCCTGAGTTGAGGCTTTCAGTTTTCAAGTAAAAGGAGGGTTAGTCGTAAGTCACCACTAGGTATTTGAGGGAAGGAGACAGGAAACAATCTGCAAAGGCAGTTGGCACTGGGACATGCAACCTTTCTTGCCTCTAGCTCAAAGCACAGCTGAAATCTGCCATTCGGCCTGTGTGGAACAGCTGAGAACCACCAAGAATGGCCTGTCTGAAACAGAGATTTAGCCAATTGTGTACCAAGGATTATTCAGTATATACTTAGTTTTTTATAATAATACAATGTGAATTCAGGAGGTTTTTATACAATTTTTATTGTAGTAGTCTAGTTCAGTCTGCGTACAGTAACACATCCATCTACTCTTAAATACCTTACACTTTTTCCAATAGATAAGGACATGCTGCTATCTCCATTTACAGATGAGAAACTGCAATTCAGAGATTATAGACCCCAGAGTTAAAGAGATTGGAACACTATGGTAATGTCCAGCAATAGCTAGGTTCCATGTAAAACACCGAAGCAGTGCTTGGGACTGAAAAGGACTGCAATAAGCTGCGGAATCATCCTCATGTGTGCTTACTTTCACTGTACAGTGTTTTTATAGAATAAGCTGCCCATAGGTTAATACAATATTTTAATTGAAAGTAAAAAAACAAAATTAGAAAAAAAAAGAAATGTATAACCCTGATGGACCAAAAATAACTTAAAAAAATGCAACCTGTGAAGCCAGCAGCTCTGGGGCAATTTCTTACTGCTAGATGGATAGGACAAAGCTGCTGAGAAGTGAAGTTTTTTTGCGTGTTAGTTTTCTTGTTTGTTTGTTTTCCTGAAATTGTTGTTGTGTATAGGAATGTGAAAGTTTTAAATTAAGACACATAAAATCCCATAAAAATAGGATCATTTTTAAAATTTTCTTTCTGGACAGTGTTGATCTGATTTAAAAGAGAGCTGGTTTCCTATCAGTTCTACTGAGGAGACGGAATATAAAAGCAGGAACATTGTATTGGACTGGACAAATGATTTCTATGCCCATATATTGCCATTCTCAGCAATAGATCCTGTTTGCTCTATTAGCTAATTCAAAACAAAAATAGAGAGGTAGAAGATTAAACTGTGTCACTAGTTCTTTCAGCCCCAAAGTGTGAGGCTGTGGGTCCACACTTGTGTTGTGGGAGGAGGACAGTGCAGGGGCAGAGGGCCAATTTCCTCCGAACAGTGACGCGCTGAGAGATGAGTTGCGTATGAAACACGCTGACATGGAGTTGAGAAAGCATGGGCGATGTTCCAGATACCATAGCAGGGTGCAGGTGTCTTTCCTGAGCTAATGGCAATCAGCTGAGGAGGGAAAAACAGCAACATGACATGTCACAGCTGGTTAGGCAGCTGGCAGCTAAGCCATGGGTCAGCAGTGTAAGAGCCTCTCCGAGCAACGCTTGATCCTGCAAAGTCAGGACCTTGTATGTCCCACAGACTAGTCTTGAAAAAGATCATTAAATAGACTAAAAATTCTTAGTTCCCCTCTGTCTTTAGCAAAGGTTACTACTGCCTGTAGCAGGGATAAGAGGCTGAGGATGCCCAAGAATTGACCTGGCGCTGCAGGCAGCTCTGCAGACTGCATGCACTGAGCAGGTGTGGGTGCCCCTCTTCTTGCCCTAGTAGACTGGGCCAAGCATCCTCCGGATTAGACAGCTGGTGCACAGCCAATATACATGGTCTGTTGGGGCTTAAGGGTGTTTAGCTGCTATGTAAAACAGCCTGAGTACTTAGCCCATAAAATCAATGGGAGTTGTGTTTGCAAATTTGAGGGCAGGAGTCACTGTTTCTGATTTTCAAGAACCCACTCTGTAAGTCTCTGCTTCTGCCAAAAATAAATTTACCTTGGCTGTGAAGTTATACTAAAATCATTTTCTTCAGAAATAATTATATTGTCAGATTTTTTTATTTTGCTCAAACCTAAAGGAAGTACTGCAGTTATTATGCTCAGGTAGATAAACATTTCAACTATAAATGGTTATACTTTGTTGTTAGAATATCCAGAGATGGAACTTTAACAAAACAAATAAAAAATGAAACATAAAACAACCCTAAATACCCATTACATTTACAAGTGCTGAGTATTTAAGTGTTTGCTGTAAAGCAGCAGTATCTAATAAATTCTGAATATTCAGTTACTAACCTGAGGATGTTAGGTAATGTTACCATCATTTCAGTTCTTCACCACAAAGTTAAATTTTACTCATCTTGCCTTTAAGGCTATAGGAATTCTTTTTAAGACTCTTTAACTCTTTAAGCATGTTTCAAACAAAAATAATGGTTGTGTACTGTACTGAAAGAGGTTACATGGTTGCTCAGTGAGATAGATTATAGGTTACTCAGTACAACCTGCTTTTCATATCCAAATAAAACAGTCAGCTTCTGTTTTGCAGATTATTCTCACAGGAGTTGTGCTACTGTCCCATAAAATAGTTTGATGGCACTGTTGTTGCTTGGCTGATGGATTATACAAAAGCCAAGATGAAGTATTTTCAATAGTAAAGGAAATGTTTTCCATACCTGTGGAAATCTTGTTCTCTCACACCTGTGATTACCTTATGTTTCACTTTTGCATGATAAGGAGATTAAGATTGGCCCAACTTGTGCTTTCTAAGAGAAAAAACACTGTGAAGGGTCAACGTTAGGTGGAAAATGAATGGCAGTGAGATCACTGACCTCATTTTGAATCTTTTACAGTTACACAATGCAATGTTTTTTGGTAAACTGCCAAGTCCCCAAGTGCCAGGGTATACTGAGATACAAAGGAAAAACCCAGGTGTTGGAATGTCCCATAAAGGCTAGGACAGAGATGCAGGGGGCAGATAGTTCTGCTTCTCTTTTCAGCACCTTCTTTAGTAATACCTGCTGATAGCCAGTTGCTTGGTATACCTAGAGAAATGCTTCTGGATGGGAAAAAGAATGCTGCAAATCTTGTATGCCCTTTCTTCTGGGAGATTTTGCTTTAGAGAACATGGTTTTCTTTGTTCCATTTTTTCTCTCAGAGCTAAATATTGAAGAGTAAATACGACCTAATATAAGAGATAATAAGTGGTATGTTTAAATATAGCTAAAAGCAAGCTATATGATTATAAAATGAAGCAACTGAACCTAACACTGTTGTTTTTTTCCTGGGGAAAATTAAAAAATTAAAAATTCCTAGCCAAACTGGCAAGCATGAATTTCCATTCAGTCTTATTTCTGAGGATTATGCTAAATGATGGACTCTCCAGACTTATCTTCCAGCTAACACACTTAACTGCTGCCCTAGCATCAGGACACAGATGGATGGCAAAGATGACCCTGACCTCCATAAGACCCACATTCCTGTGCAAGGATAGAAGCATGATAATCAGGAAATGATGGTTATTAGTTACAGAAAATGCATTATTGTGAAAACCAGGAGAAAAGTGCTTATGAGAGGAAGTGATTGGATTATGGGGGAAGGAGAGAATAAGACTAGGTCGTTTCTACTGAGTAAATTGCTGTGATTTATAAGAGAAGGGGTATAGTGATATCATGGCCTCATATTGACTGGACTCATTTCACAAATAAACCTAAATCAGAATGTGGCAGCTACTCACCGAGGCAAACACAGTTTTTAAAAAGATGGTTTTTGTAAAGCATGAGGCATTCGAGACACGTTTCATTTTCCAGTTTTGTTTCTAATTATGAAGATTATTTCAGAAATTATTCCTAACTTTTTTTATTATTCAGTTAATGTCTGTTATTGAACTTCTTGTCATGAAAATAAAGCAGATATAACTGTTCAGATTTTTTTTAGATAATTATCTTCAACGCGGTACACTCAGTATTTCCTCGTGGAGATCTAAAAATATATCAGACAAAAAATAGCATCTGGTAATAAAATAACTTTGGTTGGTTAATTTGGAGATTAGACTTTTAAATTATTTCGTGATATCACTGTCTAATGAATAAATTTGTATTTGTTTATGAACAAACTTTAAGAAATGAAAAGTGTCCATTAATGCTCTTAAAAAGTAATGGAAAATATTCTGCCCAATGTCACATTTTTATGATTTGTGAACTAACTAAGGCTTTAAAACCAAAGTTATATGTCATTTTACAGTTTTCAGAAATTCTGGTTGGAGATACAAGTAACGTCAATACCTCAGTAACTGAAAGAATCTTTTTACACTAAAAAACGCTGGCTGAAAAAGAAGTGTGGCATAGATTATAAATCTATAGATCTATAAAATAAATTTAATTTGCACTAATTCCCTCTCTAGGGGAACATATTTGTATTTTGCTGTACACTCAACAAACAACCTTCTCTGGGCAGTCCCTTTCTTTCACAATCCCTCAGGTACTTTCGTAGAAAATTCAGATACAATGTTCAGTCAGTTGTTCGGTGCTGTTCGGTAGTTTGGGAGAAATGCTTCCAGTGGGTTGCATTTGGTCCACACCGCAAAGTCACATACGTTCCTGAGATTTGATCAGCATGTTCAAGTACCTGAGGGGTGATTGTAGGGAGGATGGGGCCAGACTCTTCTCCGTCGTGGCGGGTGACAGGACAAGGGGTAACGGGTATAAGTTGAAACATAGGAAATTTAATACCCACACCAGGAAGAACTTACTGTGAGGGTGACAGAGCACTAGGCCACACAGGCTCTGCCCTGTTGTGGTAACAACCTCCTGAGAGGTTGTGGAGTCTTCTTCTCTGGAGATCTTCCAGACCTGCTTGGACTCAGTCCTATGCCACGTGCTCTAGGTGTCCCTGCTGGAGCAGGGGGGCTGGACTAGATGTTCTCTAGAGGTCCCTTCCAACCTTAACCATTCTGTGATTCTGTGTGATTCTGTGATAACCACAGCAACTCAGTCTATCATCTCCTATATCCCAAACTCTCCACAGCCCCTTCTCAATCCCCAAATCTCATTTCATCCTGCAACTGTGCACACCCATCCTTCATGATGCAAAATGTTGCAATCTCCTTTTCATTGATCTTTCATTCATATTTTCTGTAGTTGCATACTTTTTTGAGTGTCATTTTTTTTTGCTTTTTGTAACCCATTTTCTACTTAACAAAATAACCTTGTATACATTGCAATTTCCCTCCTGTTAAATAGAATTGATTATGGTGTGGAGTCATCTCTTTGATATCTTCGAAACCCACCTGGATGTGACTCTGTGCAATGTTCTAGGTGACTTTGTTTGAGCAGGGGGATTGGACTAGATGATCTCTAGAGGTCCCTTCCAACCTCAGCCATTCAAAGATTCTGTGATCCTGTGAATCTGATCTGAATTAGAGCACACAGAGGAGCTGTGCAGTCTACATGATGTGGTGGAGTATGTACTAGACTGCTGTCATTTATAGAGATAAGAATGTGTATATTATTGTATAAGTGGAAATAAAACCTAGAAAAAAATGTGATTTCTCTGTAAAAGAGCACTTGTACCAGCACCTTCCAGCATTGATAGTGTTTTGGTATTTTCATTTTTTGTTTTTCTTTGTATGATGTCTTGAATATATACTGTCTCCCATATTGGGAGATATGGGAGATATTAGGAGATATTGCATGTGTCTATTTATGTAAAAAGGTGTGTATATATCTTACTTGTGTCATGTAAAATACATGCAACTAATTTGTAATTAAAAGACCTATTGATTCAATTTACAGTGATGTTTTAGCCCACTTTATACACATGGTAGTTGTAATGAAAGGCGCTTTTCCAAATCCCATTGTATGCTTTGTAAATGAGAAATAAAAAATGTTGTAATTATTTAAACAGTGCATAATGATAAATGCATGAAAAAGTTTTATTTTCAAGTTGAAAATAATCTCTACAGCGCGCTAAAAATACTGTGTCATTTGTTGTGAATTGCTTTGGCTGTGATTCACATACTATTTTTTTTTACATAGCTCCAGATGGTCCTCCAGAAAATGTGACTGTATTAGCTACATCTCCTCACAGTATTAATATCAGCTGGAGTGAGCCTGTCATCATTACTGGACCAACATGCTACCTCATAGACGTAACCTCAGTAAGGCAGCTCTAACCGTTATATAATTCATAGTAGTACAGATTTTTGGTGATATAAAAACCACTGATTTTATATATATATATATATAGATAGATATATATATATAGCAGGACAGACATAAACAGATAATATGACTAAAATGTCCATTTTCATTTAAACTGATGATTCTGCACATAAGAAATAAATGTACTCGATAAATTTCTTAACAGAAAATAACCTAATTATTTGCAGTTAAATAATCTGGACTAAGAGGGTTTTCAGAAAAAAAAAAAAAAAAAAAGTATAGCTATGAATTTATTCAGGAAAACAGCTAAAATTGCAGGGCTAGATGTACCTCCTTCCAACAACATGCTGTGTAATAGGATGCTGATTAGCATTAATAATAATAATTACAATTTTTTTTCCTTCAAAGGATGGAAATTATCCTTGTCTTAACTTTAGAAATGAGTATGGAGAACCTGGCAAAAGGAAGAGACCTTTACAAAGTTACAGAGTGTATCAGAGGGCAAAAATTTAAGGTCAAACTAGATTTCCCTGTTTCCACCTGGTGCTCTGTGGATTAAATTAGCTATATCTCGAGCTAGCATGGTCCTTGATGGCTGCAAGCAAGAAAAAAACTTGACACTAGGGATTAGCTTTAGTGGCTGCATCTTTTCATCTCCCTTACTACTTTTTAAAACACTGCTTAAAAGAACTTTTGATAAACCCCAAGTCATTTCCTGCCCTGCAGCAAGAGCTGAAGCTCTTTCGTAAGTCTAGCATATGAGAATTTTTAAGTAGGATGTAGGTTTCCTGTTCATCCAGGAATTATACAGATCAGGCTATCAATGAAAACAGGAAGTGCTTCTCCAGATTTACCCAGGAAAAAAGTTACTCAGAAAAACTGTGTTGTTCACAGTTTCAAAAATCCTGAATCAGTCTATAATGGGAAACAATTTAAAGGATGCTTAACATTATTTAAAGGCCTTAATTTTATATCCTGAGGAGACAATAGTCTTTTATGTATTTATCTTCAATGTTTCTACACAAGTCATAAGAAAAAGTATAAGCCATGTTAAAATAATAATGCTGAGATTATTATTCTCCCTCATGGCCAAGACGGCCAATGGGATCCTGGCCTGCATCAGGAGGAGCGTTGCCAGCAGGTGGAGGGAGGGGATCCTGCCCCTCTGCTCGGCTCTGGTGAGGCCGCACCTGGAGTGTTGGGTGCAGTTCTGGGCTCCCCAGTACAGGAGGGACGTGGAGCTTCTAGAGAGGGTCCAGCGTAGAGCCACGAAGATGATTAAGGGGCTGGAGCATCTATCTTATGAGGAAAGACTAAGCAAGCTGGGCCTGGTTAGTCTCGAGAAGAGAAGGCTAAGAGATCTGATCAATATGTTTAAGTACCTGAGGGGAGAGTGTAGGGAGGACAGGGCCAAACTTTCCTTGTGACAGAACAAGGGGTAATGGGTACAGGTTGAAACACAGGAAGTTCCTCCTCCATATGAGGAACAACATGATCTCTAGAGGTCCCTTCCAACCTCAACCATCCTGTGATTCTGTGATACTATATGTATTATAGAAGGAAGAGGGAAATGCTATCCGGAAAGGAATTGTTCTTTGTCCCACGTCACTGGAAACTAGAAAAGGTGGATTCTTCCTTTATGAAAACTAAAGAAAATATTTAACTTGTGAAATTTTCCTGTCACTTTTGACTAAACATCAATTTAGAGCATTAAGAAAGTGGATTTTTATGGTTTTAATAAAACTTTCAAACAAGGCTTTCAAGACATGTTTTCCTTCTATGCAATATTTCATCAATTTCTATTTAAGCAATTTATACTTACTCTCTCTGGTAATTCCTAAATTATCGAATGTCATCTGATTCTGCACTATGAAAAAATTACAAATATCTTATTAATATAAGATATAATAAAATTCCTAAAGTAAGGTGAATTACCGATTTGTTATACGAACCTGTAAACATTCAAAATTAATTTCAAAACCGGTTTTAAATTTTCTATTTGGAGGATTTTGATGTTGCTTTTATACATTTGCTTTTGTGTTTTTTTTAACAAATTTTATTTCAAGTGTCTAGCTTTACATGTAGGGATTCTTTGTAATTAGATGTTGCATTTTTAATATTTAGTAAGTACAGGTATCAGTTCTATAGAGAAAACTTTCTGTGGAAATCTTCTTAGTAGGCAAATCTTTTCCTACTTAAAGGCAATAGAACTGCTGCAGTCTTTTTACAATGAGAAGTTGAGTGTATAGTTTGCCCCTGTGGGAAGGTTTGTAAGAAAACTCTGAATTCCACAAATATTCTGTTATTTACTACTTTACTCATTTTAGTCCTCAGCTGGATCTCTTTAACAATTTATAAAAATAGGCTCACAGAACAGAATAACTTCAGATTCCTGCTCTGTCATATCTTTCTTCTTAAATGGCAGTAATTAATATCCTTTACTAAATGTACTAGGTTTCTGTTTAAATTGCTAGGCTGTTTCTTACAGTTATGTAGATCAGAAAAACTAAAAAGTACTTGGTCATTATTATTCCTCCAAATCATATTTTAATTTGTCTCCTTTCCTACTATAATTAGAAGTAGTCATGAATAAAATAATACTGAAAATGAGTAAGGGAGATGAAACTGATCCATAAAAATTTATGAAGAATATTAATAATTTTTAAAACGTGTTGCTTATTATATTTTAGCTTTTGCATGAATATTTATAAGCCATATTTTTGATAGTCTGATAGCAAGAAGTATTTCAGCTCTCGAGGACCATCCCAGGAAATGAGTGTCTGTTTAGTCCATCAGAAAGTTTAGTTCAGGTTAATTCTCAGTGGGGATAGATGCATATCTGTCAAATAAAAGGTATGCTTGAACTATTCTAATGTTTTAGCAGCTGCCTTTTACACAGATTTCATCCAGTGGGAAAACTACTGTACAGCTACCTAATCCTTTTTCAAATTACACACTAAAGAAACAATAATGAAAACATCATTAACTGAAGTAGTGGGAACAGACGTAAAAACAGTATTGTAAAACGATACTTGATCGTACCCTAGAAAAGCTCCTGTTTTCCCCTTTTCTCCTTTTTTAAGCTAATGTCAGAAGTGATTTATTGGGTATAAAGGCCGCTTCTGTAGACTTTTATGCAGAACTACAGATTATGTTAGATGTAAGAATGATAGCGATCTCAAGAAGTCATCTGGTCCATATCCTTGCTCTAAAATAGAAACAAGGATGTCTGTCTTCCTGACAGATGATTCTCTAGCCTGTTCTTGAAAATGCCCAGTGCTGAAAATTCCTCAGCAGGCCTAAATACATCGGTCCTTTTTTAAAACTGTTCTATAGATATAGTTTTAGTTATATATTTAGTTTCTAGATACTGCTTGTGTTTGCTTCAAATCTATTTTGGCACAAAGACCACCATTTCTGTTTGCATTTGCACACATCATGGACATCAGATTATCTTCAGTTTAGGAAGATTCCTTTTTACATTTTGAAGCTGTTACTATGTTTTCTGCCACTGCATCTTTTCTAGATTGTACCTTGATTATTTCTCTTTTCCAGCTTTTCTAGTGAAATAATTACCCCTCCCCACCTTAGAAACAGTTCTTCTGCTTATATATCCAAGGAGGAATTGCTGTGTCTGTCTCTCTAGTGACACCAACATCAGGAATTCCTTCTCATTTTTCTTTTCGATTTCGAGCTTCAGACCATTTGCAGCTCATCTTTTGTATCTCTGCCTTTTTTAATTGCCATTTCAGATTATTACAGTTCCACTGGCCTAGCGTCTAGTTCTTCCTTGCTTGGTGAAAGATAGCACCCAGCAAACAGGTCATATCCTTAATCCTGTATTACACGAAGTACTGAGGAAGCAGTAAATGGGTGGAATGGGAATTTAGTCCTCTGTGAAGCTTTCTGATGTTGCTAGGTAAAGATTTTGTATGTATCTTTTTATGTAAAAGTACAGGAAAGTTGGAAAAGGTAAATTCAAATAATGAGATTCCGCTCTTGGCTCTTTGCTGTCTTGTAAGGTTTTTTTATTTGTTTATCTTACAGGTAGATAACGACAGTTATAAAGCTCAGTTTCTGAAGACAAACGATGAGAATAAAGTCTTAGAAATTTCAGATTTAAAAGCATTTACAAGATATTCTGTAATCATCACTGTCTTTACGGGAGATGTTAATGCTGCACCCATTGAAGGCAAGGCTAGTTCTCCAGTAATTGTCTCCACTTTTGAAGCAGGTTTGTGCTTTCCTGTATTTAACATGAACCAAATTTTAATTCTTTCTTTCATCTGACAAGTAAATAATAGTTTTTAACATACAGTGTACTTTTAATGCAGATTCATTCTCACAATAATTTCTTCTTTAATATTTAAAAGGTATTTGTCAGCAAAGAAGTGATAGCGGTAAAAAAGATATATTTGCTTTTAATAATGCAGAGATCCTGATTTGTTCCATCTGAAATGTAAATATGTGGTATACAGTCATCTAGATTCCTTCTCTAGTCAATGAAAAGAGAGATCCTACCTTTATTAGCATATATACCTAAGATGTCTGTCTTAAGAAGAGACGATCACCCCTTTCAGGTGTCTGTTTCCGTTAACAAATTGTTGAGAACTCTTTACAACAACCTTAATCTTGATGCCAAAATTTTAAACATATAGAATTAGATTGGGTGAATTCTAGTGTTTATAGGGTTTATAAACCTGTAGTGATTTGTGGACATAATTTTTGCATTCTCCTTGGAACGAGATTGATAGTGAATACCCGCAGAGATCTGTGTTAGAGTCTGTTTCTCCAGAGACCACAAACAAACTAGAGGAGGAAGCAAAGATTAAGATGACATAACTTGTTCATGCTCTTAAGTTATTCAGAGATGTAAATTTGAAAAATGAATGTAAGGAACTGTTTAAGAACCACGTGTAGTTGATATGATATCAGTGGGGCCTTTCTTGTCACAGTGGTTGCTCTCAGGAGATTTTATTACCGTACAGCTGATAACATTTGTTTAGGAAAATATAAACCAAACTTTGCATACATAGTTTCTAGTTTTGCTCTGTCCAGTACCTTTTCTGGTTTGGGCTTATTTGCTGAGAGTTTACTAAGCGGCAGTTGTACTGGTATAGTAGTACACAATATGTATATTCAATAGTATACAATACTATATACTATATATGTATATACAGTAGTTTACACAATAGTGTAACAGTAATTGTACCATTAGATATCTTTCTTTTATGTATGAAAATCAAACCTCCATGAAGGTATGTATATATATATGTATGTATGTGTCAAGTGCCTTTAATGTTTTAAATTCTAAGGTTTTCGTGATCACTTTATGTACCCAAAGGCTGATATATTCTTTTACTAAAACGCACAAATAAACAAACAAATTTAAATTAGGTGTTAGTTAGGTCTGTTTTGTGAGCAACTTCGGCAGCTTTTCTGTTAGTGTTTCCTTTTATATGGAAGTGTGTTACACTAGGAGATGCAGTAATCTTAAAGAACAGTTATTTTTGCCTCTCCTGTGATCTCATCTAGCTTGTACAATCTGGTGTACAGGTGAGTATCTGAGGAGGTTAGAACTAATTTATACTGGCTTACTGCAGAGAAGCCAGTGTTAACATTTGCTGCCTCAGGTTTGCCTTTTTGCTGAAAAAAAAAGGAAATTATGACAACTGCATCTGAATCCTTGGCCGAGGGAATATATTTACCTACAGTTATTTGATATCTCTGTTTAGAGGTGATATTTTGTTGCTCAGGTAAAGCAATAGATATTTAGCTGCTTGGAAAGAAAGTGACAGTCTCTTCTTTCAGACAAAGACTTTGGGAGAATATACTTTTGCTGGACTTTTGCTGGACTTTTGCTGAACTACTTGAATAAATGTTTGGCAAAAGGCTGACTTTGGGAAAACTGTATCTTGTGATTGTCTATTTCTCGGCTCTGATAAGTTTCTAGACAGGATCTGAAACACCCCCATTTGACCTATGTCTGAGCATCAACTGATGGAAAGTCATCTTTCCTTGAAGAATTAGTTGTGATAAACAGAGATTCTTAGAAGCATGGTGGCTTGGTCATATGTTGGAAGAGAGCCTTGCGCTGGCAGAGAGTTTTCAGAAGAGGTTCAGAAACTTGCCTCTTGCTTGCAGCCCATGCAAGGATTTGTTTATTTCAGGATGTCTTTCAAGGCAAACTGATGCCTTGGAACTTTTTGGATAAATACTCAGAAGAAATGTTCCTGACTAGAAACTACTGAGAGTCATTACAAGGTGGTAGACACATTTCTTATAATTATTTTTAATATTTGTGGCATTAAATGCTACCATCAATAATAATGTGTATTTCACTAAGTATATTTTGCTTTTTATTGCTTTTACAAATGTTTACATAAGCAATAAATATTTGGAGCACTGATTTAGTAAAAATTAAAAAACATGATTTAATACTCATATCCAAATATATGTAAAATATTATAGTATAATATAATATATATAAATAATATTTTCTAATCTTTCAGGTTTTACTTCAATGTAATAGTAGCAATCTGTTACATAAGTGAATCATTAAAATGTTTGTTTTAGTGCCAGAAGACCCTCCTAACAACATAACATTTCAGAAGATTCCAGATGAAGTAACAAAATTCCAAGTAACATTTGTGCCGCCATCAGAACCAAATGGGAATATTCAAGTATATCAAGCTATGGTCTACAACGAAGATGACCCCGCTGCCATCCAGATTCACAATCTTAGTGTCATTGATAAAACAGATCAGTCGGTCACTGCTGTGATAGAAGGGCTGAAAGGAGGAAATACATATAATGTCAGCGTAAGAATTGATACTTTTGATTTTTTATTTGATATCAGTGAGAGACTAATTTGAACAGGGAATGCAGACCTAGACCAAATACGAGATTTTCGTGCCAAGAATGTTAGCTAGGGTGTGAAGAGTGAGAAGTCTGAGGAAGGAAGGAAACAATGAAGATGCTGGAGGGAACAGGAGCCATCACCAGTGCTACTGTGTAAGATGGCTGACCAGTTTAAGTGCTGGTAAATCACATCATCACAGGCGCAAAATTGTATCTGTGTCTTGGTTCTGGAGCTTGCATTGCACGCTGGGTTCAGATGAAGGGTCCAGTTCTTTAGAAAAGTGTCAATGACATAAAAGGAGAGTGTCAGCATGCACTGTACCTTCAAATATATCTAGATTTTGCTAATCTGAAGCTACTAAAGCTAATGCTCTGTTTTTTTTTGTTTTTTTTTTTTTTTAAGGTGTATGCAATTAATGGTGCTGGTGCAGGGCCAAAAATTCAATTGAAAATAACCATGGACATCAAAGGTATGTCTCATAAAGTGCTCTTTGGCTTAGATCTCTATAAATACTGAAGAAAATGCTGTTCTACCTGTAAGCACATATCCGTTTCCCTTTTTCCTTTCTTTGGAGGCTGCGTAACATACGTATGGGAGCATATAACTAATAACCTCGAACAGCAGTGCTCATTTTTGTTGCATATCTCTGATATTCATCTTTGAATGATACTATAAGGTTTTGTCTTGCATAATATAGCTATGTGCCTGAACTAAGTGCTTATGATGAAAAAAAATATTAAGACAAAACTGTGGTATATCTTTTTTAAAAACAGAACCACCACGGCCTAGTAAGAAACCAGCACCAGTTTATGATACCAATGGGGCCTTACTTGTCACAGCTACAACGATTACTATCAGAATGCCAATATGTTATTATAGTGATGATCATGGTCCTATCAAGAAGATACAAGTTCTTGTTGCGGAAGCTGGAGGTAGAAGAATTTTCTATGTTTTCTTTAAAAATTATAATGTTTTTTAAATTTTTATTGTTTTCAGTTGGCTCATCTTTTTCTTTTTATAAAATGTATTGGGTGTCAGAAAATTCATGTCAGAAAATGGCAAACAAAAATTGCTTTAGCCTATGGCGACACTGCTAAGAAAGAAGTATCTGCTTGCACAGTGTGTGTGGACTGGGTATTGGATTCTGGAAACACTTGCCAACAAAATTATCCATGTTGTTTGAAGCCATCATTAATATTCTGGCCCTGTTGCTATCATTATATTTTCTTTATTTCTTATTTCCTTGAAAAAGTGTGTATGTTTGGCATTTGTGGAATATAATTAATGTAATTTTTTATCTCATAAAACTTTTTGCAGGGTTTTTCTTCTGTTGCTGCTAGTGTTGTCTGTAAAAGAATGCAGTTGTGCAGTTGTTCTTTCCATTTCATAATAGAGCAGAGGGATTTATATAAATCCCTTCTGTACACTGTGGGTTGAAATGTGTATTCCCTTTTAAGGTCTGATGAACATTTCCTCATAAGAATAGTGTCACAGTACTGCCTTGAGTAATTACCTACCAATGTTGTTTGGAATTTCACAATCATATAGTCAGGCTTACTTTACCTAAAAAAATACAAATTCCAGGTTGTTTAATCCCTTGTCTTTCTTAATAGAGCATCAGAGCTGCTGGGTTGCAACCACTTCTGAAAACCTTCTCATTTGGTTTATAAAGTGATTTTTACTGTCTTTAGATAAACTCTTTCTGCTGTCTTTGCTAGCCACACTCAGTTTCACAGCCAAGTACCTTGCCCAAGTGTTATTCTCTACAGAGTTCGTGTTTGAGAGAGACTATATCAGAATTTTCCTCTGAGCTAGCAAAATATAGGTAGTGTGAATAATGAGGAAATTTGAGCTTCAATATAAATACAAATATAGCCTTAGTTGCGTGAATGGCACTTCATGCTTGCTAAGCCCTTCAAAAAATTAATTATCTATTCAACTTCTTTAATTACAGCCCGCTTAGGATGTAAGTTATTTCTGATTGTTTCTTTTCTTGACAATAGCTCAGCATGATGGAAATGTTACTAAGTGGTATGATGCCTACTTCAACAGACCAAGACCATATTTTACAAATGAAGGTTTTCCGAACCCACCCTGTGTAGAAGGAAAGGAAGTTCTGAGTGGTAAAGAAGAGATATATGTCATAGGTGCTGATACTACGTGTATGATACCAGGCAGTCAAGACAAAATATGCAATGGCCCACTGAAACCAAGAAAACAGTACCTGTGAGTCCATTATTTGTCCCTGTGTTTGCCCAAAATAAAGATCTAAGTGAAATATGTATTTATGCAAACAGATAAGAAGTGTAATTCAATTAAGAAAAGATGGAGTTTGAAGTAATGTTTGCATTTCTTTTTTTTTTTTTTTTGCCAAAATATAAATCAAGGAGACCATACATTTTTAAAGTGATTCAAGTAACAAAAAAATCTTTTTTCTCTAAATGAAACAAGTCCAGATTCAAGAAAAGTAACACATTTTATAGAGTTTGATTATACATTTAACATAGTGACACTAAGTCCTTGGTGTCAGCCATAATGTCAGTTTTGTAGGTGGACAAAAATTCTATATTCTGCTAAAATTGAAAAATAGTGTCTAGTTCTAAATGACCTAATACACATAAACTTTTGTTTCATTATTTTTCTTGTTTTTATCTTACAGATTTAAGTTCAGAGCAACCAATGTTAAAGGGCAGTTTACAGATTCTGATTATTCTGACCCTGTTAAAACCTTAGGTAAGGCGAGTGTCATATGTCAAAATATTTCTCTGTTTCCAAGGAATCTGTTCAGTTATATTTTCCTTTTTTAGGACTGGTTTCCTTGAAATGAATAATATCTGGTTTTGTTGAACTAGTTTAAGCAGAAGGTTGGTGCCTAGTGAGAGTTGGTGCCTGGTGAGATAATCCATACATTCTTCTTTGTGTCCTTTAGCTAGAGAATGTCAAGGAGAATTATGTCAGCTGGAATTATTAAAGGAGAGCACAGTATTGACAACATTGATTAGCAGAGATCCAGCTACACCAGCGAAAACACCATTTTGCCAGGATAGCTCACCTTAACTGGGTGATAGTTATACTAGTTGCAGTTTCCCTCTCTGTTGGATGTACTGGTTATCCCAGTGAGCCTCATGTTTGAAGCCTCTCAGTCACAGCTCATTCCTTCTCCTGGCAGCTCATCTGAGGACATGACCCTTCCGATTCACACAAACACAAAAGCATTTCATCCTTTAGTTACAGACAATGTTCATTTTAAGTTAATATTGTCTAATAGAACCCAGCTGGTTCTAATGTTATTGGCCAGCAGGGCAGGTGTTCCGGGGATTTCAAACTCAGAATAAGTTTTTCCATTACAGTGTTGATCCACTCCTAAAAGTGGGAATGGAGATTCTCTAAGCAGATAACAACAAAATCTGTAAATTCTTTAAATATATTGGTAAGCCAAAACAAAATAGTTAGCCCTGACTTTTTGAAAAGGGGCTCAAGAAAACTGTGTGAGTACGCAGAAGACTTTTCATGAACATGTATTCTTCACTTGACACTCCCGAATGTTTTGGAAAAAAAGCGATACAGGGCTGTCTTTAAGAGTTTGGTATTCTAAAGCAATGAACAAATAGTTTGACCATTAATGAAAAGACTGCATCAGGCAAAATAACTATACCTGAAATGACTCTGACTTTATCCAGTTGTCTGTGCACTTCACCAAAACAACAGAAAAAGAAATTTGTCACCAGCAGATACTATAATTCATACACTTCTGTACTGTTATGGAAAATTTGCGACACGTTGTCTTCTAGTACAGATCACAAAAAAAGCAAGATCTGCCTGTTGCTGAACAAAATATAACTGGAGGAAAATAACCATGATAAATTCCTCAGATATCCTGTGATTCCGATTCCCTTACTGATTTCATAGCCTTCTGTGCTAATGTTTAATGTAAAGGACTGCTTTTAAAATGGGCTGTTCAGCAAGCTCTTATTTGGCCTTAACTTTTAAATTTCTGAGTCTATCCAACAAGAAAAAAAATACACATGGGACAAGTAATTAAAAGTTCATTCTATGCCTTTTTTGCAATACTGTTGTGAAATTATTATCTTATACATCACTAGTGATGCAAGTTGTTACTAGTGGCCTCTAGTGACACAGCTGAGGGGCCATTATCGATACCATGTTAGGCAGATGAAGAAAGTTAGGTTCTTTAAAAAACATTTTCTGTTGAAGCACATAACTTGAGGAAGCTTATCCAAGTGGTTCCTTTACAGGTCATGCTTGGATTATATGCACTTTGAACTTGCACTAGAAGTACAGCCTAGGAAGGATAACTGGAAAGATCAGTAGCTGTTCGATATCTCTGTGACCAGTGGTTCCTGTTGTTGGAACGGCATCTTTTTAGGAGAAATTTGTGCTGCCTGAAATCAGAATTACAACTTTATTTTAATTCAATAATCTCTTTTGTAATTATCATCTAAATTTGTGTTTATTCAATATGACATTTTCATTTTAGTAAATAAAGCATTCATTTGAATTTTGTCAGAACTGCTCATGAGAGTTCAAAGAACTTCCAGATGTTATTTTTGTTTCATAGTCTAACTGTAGCATAGGTAGATTTCCAGATTTCCTTGATCTGGAAAATCAGGAAGCTTACCTTGTCTCTGTTCAGTTTAAAACTGTGTGTTAAATATGTTTGAAACAGAAAATGTGTGGAATACCTGTAAGCAAGTTCTCTGTAATCGGCAGCCATTTGAACATCTGATGCTCTTGTTAAGCAATAGGAATTTTGCTGGGGAGGAACAGCTCAGAAGATTCTCAATAACATAGGCAACTTCAATAATGATTTTTTAAATATAGTAAAGAGTATCTTTTAATATGGCCTACCCACTCAGCCATTCTTTGAGTACCACACTACCCTCTTAAACTGGAGGAGCAGGATTTTTCCTTATACCTCATAAATGACCTTGCAAAAATAATGTCTGTACTACAAAGAAAGGTCAGAATTTTTCCATGACATTATTAAGATGTGGTAGCAACACAGTTTAAAATTGTACTACATACAAGACAGCTTGTAATCTTTGTCATAAACTCTGATAGCTAGTTAAGCAAGTCATTGGGAGGAAACTAGCAGTACAGTTTGTGTGTGGTCTTTCTTCATGTGGAATGCAAAGTCTCTCAGATAGAAAACTTGAAAATGAGGTATCCATAAGATACTGTCTTATTGTACATGTCTAACTTATGATATTGTATTATTACAATTTGTTATTATCACGTATCAGGTTGCAGCTTCTCAGAATTACGCAGCATGATGTCAGGACCACATGGTGATTTTACAGTACCTATTTTCTTTCCTGCTCTGTATGCTAATTCCTCTGTTTTGTCTCCTTGCCCTTGCCCTTGATCATCTCTGCAGAAATGTAATAGCTGCCAATTGCTAAGTAGGAGAAAAAATATTTCTTTATTCTTGGTGGGTCTTGGAGTACTCTGCAAGCCCTGATTTATTTGATAACATTGGTAATGTTTGGACTGTTCTTAATTGTAGGATTTAACGTTCACTTTACTGTTTAATGCAATACAGACAAAACTTTTGTAGAGGTTCCTCTGAAATTTTCTTATTATTTTTACACATGATTAACACTTGTACATTACCACAGATACCAGTGAGTAGCAGGGAACTTTTCATTCCTTTGCCTTTTGCAACAGCATTTTAAATACCTGCTTTTCTTCTCTGTTTTCTTCCTCCAGCCTAAATTGTTTTTACATTGCAGCATCCAGTGTGGCATCTGAGGCTTTATGTTGCTGAGCAGAGTGGAAGAATTATTTCAGGTGTTTTGGAAACTATATTTAATTCTTTGTATCCCAAGATTATGCTCGTCATTTCATACATCATATTGTTTGTTTATATTGCTTGAGGTCTGCAATAATTTGACACCTTCTTGTGATAAATTGTTATCTATCTAACATACTGTCCACTAGCATATGTTTGTGTAGCTGATTATTCTTGCTTACCTGTAGAAATAAGCATCTCATCTTAAAAAATGTATTGTTTTAAGACCATTTATTTAGCCAAGTCAGGATCATTTTGAGTTGGCACCATGTCCCCGGATGTACATAGAGTCCATATGACACGCAGCATACTCTCTGATTCAAAAATTCTCTCCTTTTGAGAGAACTGAAGCCAAGACATCTCTATTTGCCATAGTGCCCTTGAGAGGATTTTGTCCTTTGAATGGTGAAATCTCAGTTTCATATGGCAGGAAAGCAGAACATTTTTACTGTCCTCTCTGGAGGCCAGACAGAGACTAAGTTTTCTACACTAGATCAAAAGGTGTAGATGAAGATTATGAGCGTAGGTGAAGAAAGCAGCAGTAGATTTTGGAGATTTTTTTTTTAATGAGATTTTTGGACAGGATTGCCAGGAGGGATAGAAAATCAAATGAGTCTTAAAATACAGCACTTTGTTGGAAAAGAGATCTAGAACTACTAATCTAAATGGATTATCTGTCTCAAAATGAGCCTTGGTGCTCCTTGATCAGCCATAAAGGCTGATCCTAGCCCCTACAACTTTGATCATAAAAGCTTTAATGATAACCTTTGACCTGTTAGTGGTTATTCTTGACAAAATCACCAATTCCCACTTGAATAAAGGGCATGAGTTAGCAGTGATGCAAGAGGCAGATTAACCTAGGCAATTTAGAGCAGGTCATTTTGGGTTTCTCCAGCCCCTTGAGAAGATCTGCAGTCATGATAGCATCTTTTGTTTTTGTGTGAATGAGGACTGTGAACCTGTGCACTGAAACAGTATTTCAGTTGTGACTCTACCTTTTTTTCTACCTGGATTATTCCTATCTGTTGGAGCACTTGTCTATTCTTGGTGGGCTGTACTGATGCTGAGCAGGAGCTCAGATCAGGCTACTTTTATATAGTATCAGACTGATGTTGCAGTAGGTTTACTGTGTAAACCTTAGCATAGAAAAGCCAGAAAAGCATCATCATCATCAAAATCAGAACAGCTGCACCTATAGACTTAGATATCTTTTATATATATATATATATATAATTAGCATTATAAATTAGATAGATAAAAATTGCGTAGGAAACTTTAAATAAGTTTTTCCTGTTTTTGTCCTGTCTTTTTGAGCAGCTCTTCTGCTCATATAATACAGTTGTATTGATAGGATACTGTCTATCTCTTCTCTACCTGATTTAGGGATGTAAACATGACAATGAAGCTATTAGATATTAAATTTCTGGGCCTAGTCTTACCCGCTTTCTGTTGCAGGTGAAGGACTGTCAGAAAGGGCTGTGGAAGTTATACTTGCAGTCACTTTGTGTATATTATCAATTGTTCTCCTGGTGGCTGCAGTCTATGCTTTTGCACGGTAAGATTGCATATCCTTGCCATCCCTTCTTTGCAAACACTCGAAAATGTATTAATGAAGAGATGAAGCAGCTTTATAAATGGAACCAGTCTATCATATCAAAATCCATTGCCCTTCTTTTAATGTGGAAACTTAGGGATGGACTTAGAAAGGCTATCTTTAGTGAGACTAATTTCCATAGATCAACAACAAATACAAGCTTCTCCAGAAGATGAATCAGAACTGAAACCTGTCTCAGCCTTTCAGTGTCACTTCTCCATTGGCTTCTCCATTGGCTCCATACAGAGCAGTTTCGGTTGGCTAAAGTTAGCTGGGTGCCTAAGCCTATCTGCTGTCTCCTCTGTGGGGAACAGATAGCTTGATAGGAAGTCAAAACCCTAAATTCTGTTTTCTCTCATAGTACTAAGTTAGCAAGTGAATACACTGCAGTCTTATAAGTGAAAGACAAATTGGCTTCTAATTCAAATTGCGAACAAATTCCCATTTCCAGATGCAGGCTACATATTGCAGGACGTGCATGATGATTTTAGTCAATGATAAATTTCATAATGATGTCAGTTTGCTCATTCACCAAAAGTTCTCTTCAGCTAGATTATTAAGGCATTGCCAAACAATTTATAGAGGAAAATCAAAAGAATATAGAAACTAGATTCTTTTCATAAGACTTTTAGACAATTCAACTAGTGGATTTGATTAAATTACACCGTTTGAAGTGGGATTAGAATAAAGGCCAGACAAGGATTTTTGGCAACCATTTTTCAGTTTTGACCTGTGTAATCAAATTATATGTGTGTCCATAATAAATCTTTTACATATTTATTTTTGTCTATAATTTTCTCATTAGGATTCGGCAAAAGCAAAAAGAGGGGGGTACCTACTCCCCAAGAGATGCTGAAATTATTGACACTAAGTTCAAACTGGATCAGTTGATCACAGTGGCAGACCTGGAGCTGAAGGATGAGAGATTTACACGGTAAGCGTACTCCTTAGGCAAAACAGTAGTCCAAAGGGGCTGTAGCCATGACCCGTTTCTGACCTATGCTTGTTTGGAAGTGTTTGTGGTGTTCTTATTTACACAGGTCACTGAGATCCTCTTTCAAAGACTGACCTCCATCCTCAAGACACTTCTCACTAGCTTTTAGAAAATCACTTAATCTTCAGCTCTTTTTACAACAAGATAAAGATCTAAGTGCAAATCACAGTTTAATTGTGGTGGAGAAAAAGGGCTACTTTTTTTTAAAAAAAAATGCTGACTTTCTGGGTGTTTTTAATACTTTTTTTGCATAGACTGCAAAGCTATGTGAGTATTTTGAAAAAGTCATACACCTCGGAAGTGCCGATTCAAACTGTGATTAGCTGATTCAAACACAAATCTATCATTGTTTAATTGACATTTTTTCACAAAGGAATTTGCATAGCAGCTGGGCATCTGCGGAGCTGAGCTCACTGGCTGTCTTGACATCTGCACCTTGAAATGGCACAAGTGCAGGCTATTCATATTTTCTGTGTGACAGAGAATCTTGTCACAGATATTTATTGGACAGCCTGTTCTTTCTGACTGCCATAAATATGGATGTTATTCACTAGATAAATATAATGATGATTCTAAACAATATATGACGTCCAGCAGAGTTAGAAATGTTGGATGAACATTCTTTACCTACCTCTATTTTCCCTGCTGTGTCACAGATGAAACACTGTGGTAGGCAACCTCCTTAAAGATGAGAAGCCTAAAATAGTCCTGTCCTAGTAGTCAGGCATCCTACTGTTACAGACTAGGAATAGCTGGAAGATGAAAGGTTGTAGCTGTTGACCTGTTTGGTTTGAGTGTGTGTATGTCTATGTGTGTGGCACAGAGCAAGCTGAATGTATGTATAAACCTGTTCAAAATAGTGTACATAGGAATGGCTGCTGGTAACAGATGAGAAAACATACTATGAATCATCTGGAAATAATTGACATAATGGATGTGGTATGTTCTGTGTGGGTCACCTGTCATTCAGATAAGGTTGTTTAGCTCCTGCTAATAATAATGGAATATGTGCTCTGGAGGCAGAACCATGCCATTGCATGATGATAACTGTAATTCTCATAAATGATCTTGATGGATCTTCAAAATGGCATTGTTTCCATACTGTTAGCTGAGTAAGACTAGTACTGTTTATATACTAAAGTGTTAATGGGTTTTACTTCCAGATACTCTTCATTTTTCTTTAGACGCAAGGAGATATTTGTCATCCAGTAAGTTTTTGTATTATTGAAGCAACATGGCATGTTTTCCATTCTGCTCTCTTAACCTGTGTGCTACCATGCTGTATTGACTGATATAGTTAATCAAAATGAAATATCAATCTTTGCAGCTATGCTGATGACAAACAGTGGTGTTTGTCATCATGAATCCTGCTTAAGTCCCTACTGTTAAGGTACAACAGTTCAACAATTGTTTTAAAATAAATTAGCACAATTTTTGCATGGAAATTATAACAAGTTCTGGTATAACACTAGTATATATGTTCCATCCTGAAGCAAATGTAATATGAATGAGACATAAGAAACATGCAGTATACTTTCTTTTGGGAGTTTTATGCACTCAAGAGAAGTTCTTGTTTTTCTCAACTGCCTTTTGTACTACAACTGCTTTGTACTTATGCCATTACTAACTCAGCAACAGACCCTGCTGGCCAAATCCTGTATCAGTTTGAAAAGTACCATTTTGCCACTTTTTATATCACATGCAGTTTGGATTTGTACAGTCTCAAACTTTACAAGGTAATTACAAACTGTAATATTTCATTCTTATGTGCACTTTGTTATGTGCTTTATGCACAGCAAGGCCTTTACTGAACAGTGCTTCAGGAGATTTAGTTACATCACCTCTTATTTTAGAAAATCTGTTTCACGTATTTGGCTTGCCGTTTACCATGCCCTTCTACCTGTCTTTCTCTATTTTTCCATTTGTTAGAATTACTAGCCAAGTCTCTGATCTTAAGCCATTCTCATAAGTTGTAGGACACTGCTGCTAAATTTGGGGTTATTTTTTTCATACAATAGTTGCTCTGGTGCTACTGTAGGGTCCTTGCTCAACTCCGTTGCTGGCGTTATGACAAATTTGAAAGTTTGAAGTCCAGGCACTAAATGAGAGCTCCTCAGGAGAGGACTTATGCCATTTTTCTATTAAAAATTGATCAACATCTAGATAACTTAGCATAATAGTGAAAGGACAAGATGTCCTTGCTCTTGAGTTTATTATGATTTCTTTTTAAGTTTTAAAGAATGTGCCAGTATGTGCAACATTATGTCTGTAATATCAGTAGCTTTTTGCCAAGAGAGAGATTTTAAGTAACTCTAACGCTGCTTTTCGTATAAATAAATCCTTCCTGATGGTGAGGAATTGTATCAAGAAGATGGTAGAAGCATGGCAGTATATGTCAGGAAAGTGTAGTGCAAACCCCAGTGTCTAAAATGTTTTTGCTATTCGTTTGAAGGCTTCCAGAGAGAACTTTGTACCTGTTGCATTTAGGGCATAGCTATCCAGAAGTCAATGAGATTCAGCTCCTGTTTTTTTCTTATCGTTCATGAGCTGACTGCATTTGATCACCTGTCAGCAATGTCTGAAAAACTTTCTAGGGTGCAAAAGGTTTCAATTCATTGTATCTCACAAGTTATCCTAAAAAAAAAAAAAAATAGATGGGCATATTCCTTTTCCGGGCTATCTTGTTGATCATTTTTGATTTGGGACTTGAGGAAGGAAGGAGTGATGGAGAGTTTGTGTTGCAATCTTGTTGCAATCTGTTGCAATAAAAGACCAGTATAGATATTTTCTGCATCTACTAGTCATCCAGTTAAGAGCTTTTTGAAGGAGATGTTTTGGAAGCCAAACGTTTTGCCATTTTCTCAGCTGGTATGTTATATATCCTTTTACCCCATTTTTCCAATTTTGAAACTTTTTTAAGGCAATATTTTTTAAAATTGGGAATGGGAAATCACAGACCCTGAAATAATTTGTGAAAGAATGATCATTAGGAAAAAAAAATATTTGAAAAAGTCCATCTCTGAAAATGACTAATGCTGACAGACACATATGTGCTGTCTCCCAGAAAGCTTTTGTGAGGTAAATAATTTTGAGAAGGCATTCAGGGAATTATGTTCTACCAAATTCAGTGGAAAATGAGAATTTTGAATCTGATATTTAGGAAATTGGTGTCCATGGTGACGGTCATGATACAACGCAGGTAATAATACCAAAAGAAAACTTTGTTTTGAACCTACAACCTACCAGTCTTGATTAGATTAACCATCAGTTCACTAACCACACTAATTAATACATATACTGGGGCCTCTCATCACTTATTTTTTGTAACTTGCCCACAGTGTTCACCGGTCCAGTGATCAAGACAGACACTTACCTGTTCTACATGGATTCTGTAAATAAGTTTCCAGGGCCTAGATGGTTATTGACAAATCGCTCTTCCATGTTCCAGGTGTTTACTTGACAGGGATCTCACCTGACATGCTATTTTCACAGTGGTTTCTGCTGCAAGGAGAAGGCCATCTAGATCCCTGTTTCTTAAAACTTTCCTTCTGAGGTTGTAGCTTGTAGTGGATACTCTGAGGTTTTTGTTTCATTCACTTTAAGACAGTTTGTCAGGCAGGTGAAGAATGCAGATTTAAAGGCAATATTTGTTAATTACAGACCCTGTAATCCTTGCAAGTACAAGGCATTCAGATATCTCATAGAAAAAGTATTTTATATAAAACCATTCTCTGGTCTCACCCTTCCTATGTATTCTTCATTCAGTGTCTGGGACAGGAGAGACAACTCTTCTGCATACACATTACTTTTCCTGGGCCAGCCTACACAGCTCTTGCCTTACCCTTTTCTTCAGTAAATTTCCCTTCTGTAATCATTTATCACTAATAGACTCCCTGAGCTTTGAATCCCAAGAGAACAAGGCTTAAGACTGTATGTGTCCTGGTAGAATGGAAGAAATAAGCACGTGTTCTCTTTCCATAGCCCTTGAACATTCAGGAAGGGTTAAGCTCCGTATTGCTTTCAATTAACTTGCAAAAATTAGTTCCTCCCTTGTTCCTAGGAAGTGTCAATGGTGATTATGAGCTAAGCCTTTTGCCTACATACTCATTTCTGTTGCTTTCCATTTGGAAGAAGGTTTAATTCCCTGTGGATTTCAGATGATTGACCCAGAGAGAAAGCTGAGTCTGTGTGACAATATGGTCTTCAGTTACCACTGCCAACACAAATAAATGGCTTCTTTCTAGCTCTATCATAAGTAATCTGAGTGGAATTCAGATTTTTGATAGACTTCAAAAAATCCCATACATGAAACAATACACTGTTTAAAAAGCAAATCAGATTTAAAGCAATAAAGGGACATTCTCTTTATCTTAGAGAATGTTTTCTTTCCTGGTTTCAAAGTCAGAGTAAATGAGAATCTTGAATTGTGCAGTTAAAATAGGGAAATTTGCAACTTCATAGTTTGCTTTTAAATTATGTTGATCAAGATATAGTGATATCTGTATCTTTATGTTTTATGCAAAAGATTGGCAAATGTGGAGAACAAAATTATCAGCGTTTGTTCATTAATGAAATCAAATAAAATTATTGCCACATGTCTCTTTTGCAAGATATTGAGAAAAATACGCTCATTTTGAACCCTGTTGCTGGCACTGAGCATAGCTGTCATTCTTAAGCCAGTTGTGAATACACAGTTCAGTCCTTCTAAAGATTCTTACACAAGAAAGCCAACATCTTTGCCACGGTCTTTGAGTTAGACATCAACTCACATGTTAACATTTAGATTAAATTCTTATTTTCTAAGCTGCCAAGCCACTGTAATATGCACTTGCCACTAACAGAAGTGTGAGAATTCAGTACGTCTATCAATCAAGTTTTTCATTTAGCTACCCGTGTCTAGATGGAAGTGTCAAAATCTAGGTGCTTTATTTCTTTAAAGGTGTTCGGTGATTATGAAATGTAACATATGACATAAAACATATGTTATATAAAGAAGTCACCTGTTAATAACATTAAGAATGCACTTGAAAGCACCATATGTAGGGCTGCCTGGTTCATTTTCGATGATTTTTCAATGCTTCACATCTCTGCTTTGAACAAAAGTAAATTTGAAATATTAAGCTTGCACTAATGGTGCTGCTCGTTTCTCAGTTCTTTTCTGTTGGATCCATGTACCTTTAGCTCTGAAGCACTATATGGCATATTCAGGATGCTTATGTTCAGTGTAGATGTAATATTTATTCCCTAATGACTGAACTACAGTACAGTAAGCCCCTAATTGCTCTCAGTTCCAGAGGATTAAAACCAACAGTATCCACAAAATTACTAGGAGGTCAAATGAGAAAGAACTTTTATTTGATTGTTATGGAATAGGCTAATTATAAGGAAAATCAAGTTCTTTTTTTTTTTCTTTGCAGTGTTAAAGTTTTGTCCTGAAAAAGTCCTAGAAAAAAATAATATTTTCCTGCTCAAAGGCAAACATATTTGTTCTCAGTACAATTAATTAGAATACTTTGTGCTTGAGAAAACTTTAGCTCTTTAGAGTTGCCAGTGTTACTAGAAGGTAGTTTTGTCTGCCAGGAAATGCAGCATAAGTGATACAAGAAGCACTAGATATATTTCTAAATATTCTCCCTTAATAAAGAGTTGCATGCTTTGTTTTTTTTTTATTTCCTTCTTATTTTCTTTTTCAGTCTAAAGCTCTTCTTCAGTTGTCCGAGGGAATATTTTGATTATGAAACTTATGTGAATTCTTAAACTTCTTTTCACTTTAGTGAGACTAACCCAAGTCTTTCATAGTCAATTCACGTTATTTAAGAAAATTGTCGTTAAAAAACTATGTACCACAAACGCATCTTTAGTAGCTTTGGAATTCTCTGCTGCTTACTGATAAATTATTCAAAGATTCTATTGATCACATTTTATTCTCTATTTTATATTTTAAATGTTTATTAATAACATCATAATACCAGGTATTTTTAAAGCAAATTATTGTCTTTTCACAAAAAAAAAAGACAGTAGTAGAGATTTATGTTTGTATTGTAGAATAGATTCTGTGACGTTTGTAAAAGTATAATTGTGAAAAGATGCACAGAAAAGGAATACTTAGAGCTTTTCTGAAAGGCCAAGTTATTCTTTAAAATGTATTTTTTCAACCTTTTTGTCTTGATCTTTTAGACAAGCTCTGTAAGACTGAGGGCCTGAAATTGGTTTTCTGAATCCGTAATGTTGAGGCCATCTGGAAAGGGTTCAGAGCTGATGTTGATGACCAGGTCCGAAGGCCATCTGAAAGCTCCCCATGAATGGATCTTAGGTTGCAGATACTCATGAAATCTGCTGTGGGGATCAGGTTAAAGATTTAATGTGTAACAGTTTTTGAAATCATTATGGACCAGGAACATAACTGAAGTTAGGGCAGTATGTAAAAATGAAGAAAAAAAACAGGCACTCATTTTTAAAATCCTAGCCATATCTATTTGGCTTCTGAGAAACCACCAACATCATTAATTTTAAAAACATCCTGAGCAACCACAAGTCATATGTGCTAGGTAGGTTTCTGGAGCTTTCCAGAATTGCTGGATGCCCTGGGATACTGGGTCATTTGGTACTCAAGTCTTTAGCCACACTACCTAGAATGACCATTGACAGCAAAATTTGTCTCACCCAGCTTCTTGTACATGAAATTGAGCCAGCCATCCTAGGCTGTCTGGGTGCAAATAGTCACATTAGTGGCATGATTCATCTGTGACTTATTTTAGATAACTACTTGAGATGGGATGAAATCATGTCTTTCTCTTCATTGATTATAAAAGAAATCTAGAGGGCCTGGTTCAGATATAGGTATCAGCATTCAGTCAGCTGAAACCCGTTCTGATTCTCTGCAATTGCCCTTAGAAGAATTACACAGAGTACATAATATTTAATGAAGTATGTCGATAATGAAGTGTGTCGATGTACATTAAGTGATGTGCTGAGGGTATGGATTTCCCCAGCTCATATGAGTCCAGAACATGGTAAAATGATCTGAAGAGAATCATAAAACTGTTGCTTCAGTCCATGAGTTAAAAATCAAGCAAGACAATTACACAAGATATCTGAAGTACACACAAGATATCTGAAGTACTATTATATCTGAATCCATTAAAGAAATAAATCTGATTCCAACTTAATTTTTTTTATATAAAACCTATCAAAATGCACTATATGCTTAACTCACAGTTTGCTCCATTTAACAAAAATCTCTGTTGCAGGTTACTTAGTTATAGAAAATCTATCAAGTAAGTTGATTAAAAAAATTTATATTGTGATCATTGGTGAGTCTCATTGTGTGGTTCCTTCTATGTTTATTAGAAAAAACTCCAAGCCGTGTATAAATCATAAAAGCATGACTAATTGCATGGTAACTGGAGAAATGCTTTCTCTCTCTCTGGGGCGAAGCCTGCATGTCTGTGTTTTAGCTTGGGAAGTAATACAGGGATATTTAAACTCCTTGGGGTTTAAAAACCATGTCATTATGTGAATGAGGTCACTGCAATATTTTATATGTCTAAAACCTTGCAGTGCATTAATGTTTTCTGTGTGCCAGAGAAGTATTATGCACTTTAGAATGCAGTGATAACTTTACAAAACGTCCATTAATATTGAAATGTTGCATTGGAGTGGTGTCATCTGAAAAAAGGCCATATTACCCAGTAGTAGTGCTAACTAGCAACTTAAAAACTTGATAAGGAGGAACAACAGAGGGAGAAAATGCTTTTATTTCCATGTGATCAAAAATCAATCAAGCAATTTAATATGCAATTTATTATTTTCCGTCTATATTTATCTATTGCTATTTAACTGGAAAGTAGATGTTTAATAAAGAACTGCAGTTAAATAAAAATTAAAAGCAATGACATTTTAAAATCTCCTGTAGGTTTCTAATTCCTCTGTCATTTCTTTCAGGCCAATAAGCAAGAAATCCTTCCTACAGCATGTTGAAGAGCTTTGCACAAACAACAACCTAAAGTTTCAGGAAGAATTTTCGGTATGTTGCTAGCAGTTGTCACAACATCGCAAGACCTTCAGAAGTTTCATGTGTCGCATTTCATGTCCATTTTAAGCAGGCAGGGCCATGAAGGATTCTGGCCTTGATAATCAATACCCAATTACCAGGTTGATTGTTTAGAAAGTAATATTACACTGATTTGGATTGTGCAGTCTAAAGTGCAACTCGGTGAGAATTATTCACCTAAGTGTCAGCAAAAGGTGATCTTCCCTAGACACTCATCTTTGCAAGAACAGCATAGTATTTAAATGTTTTTACATATATAGTGATGCATATGTAGTTCAGTTATGAACAGTTTATTTAGCAATTCTTTGTCTACGTCTACAAAATATATTTGTTTTAAATAAGCTCATTTTCCTGAATGATGATGAAGACTCCAAAAACACAGCTGGCATTTAATTTGCAAAATGATCAAGCCCCAGTTGTATTGCCATGGACTTCAGGAGTGTTTTTCCTATGTTTCTTTCTAACTTTCTTCAGTAGGGACAGTGTAAAGTTTATGCAGAGTAGACTCACTCCTTTACAAAGGTCATATCCATCTTAGCCTTGAGAATAGCATCTATCTAGTCACTGGCATTCAAAATATGCATGACATTTGTATAAAGCATATATAATTTCAAATTTAAACATCAAAATTTTCACTATTTTTATGAAGTAACCTTTTTAAGTATTTCATTTTTTTCTCAACAATCTCTGCTCTTACTGTTGTTTCAGAACCTTTATCATCATCATTTCTAACACTTAAAGTCATTTGCTCTCACAAAAATAATTTGTCAGTCTCTGTTGACATTATTATTTTGGATTTATAGATTTACCATGAATTACTTAGCATTTGGATTAGCAAAAATGAAACCTCAACAATTGCCTTTTCTTCTGCTAGGTTATAATATTTCAGTGTCTAAGGGAAAACCAACAAAAGTGTGAAAAGATTAATGATATTTCCTACAGCTTTTTGGTTATGCTCTTTAAATAGAATTGGTCTGGATTTAATAATAAAAAGCACCATAAAAATCTTTGAGCAATAAAGAGAACTGTTTTTTTTCCAGGAGTGGGTCATTTCACTTGAACAAGAGTCATTATAATTATATTATGCATGACTGAACAGATGAAAAGCTTTACTAGCAGTAACATTTTCACATATTAATGGTCATCACTGGAAAGTTTCTGCTATTACATTTTTAGATATGACCCACATTGCAATAAATATTACAGCATTGTAATGCCTTAAAACTTAAAAAAAAACTCAGCATTTTATCAAACTAGACAAATAAAAGTAGGTGAAATCTCATCAGCTAAATCATTTAGTTAAATTAGCGAGTCAGTTCATAAAACGAGAGTTTTATATGTCCTCTGTGAACTTCAGTTTCGCAGTTCCAGAGTGTAGTGATGTCTTCTCAGATGTTTAGTCCAAGAGTAAGCAGAATTGCAGGGTAGGACTTTTCTCTGTTTGAGAGTCTATCTACAGCATCTGTAGCACCTGTATGAGATGAATAATAGACTTGAAAATGCACTTCTGTACAACAATCTTCATCACCTGCATCATTTTCATCCACATTCAGGGCTTTAGTTTAGCATAAATGACTTGAAACTCCTATGCTGTGTGTAGGAAAGTTGAGCTCAGCACATAAACCAATATGTAAAGCATATAACAGCATGGTGCTGAGCCAGCTTGGACTATCTGGCTGTTTCCATGTTAGTAAATTCAAGCATACCAGGAACTGGGCATAAGAATATGATTATTTACGCTAACAAACTGTTACCAAGTTCCCTGCCACAAATCAGGACTATTTTACCAGGGTTCTCCCTCAGTAATTCCCAGGTAGGCTTGGGTAGGGAGAATAGTCTAGGGATCATTTCCACTAGGCTGTTCATAAGTAATAGCACAGTTTGGGGAGTTTTACTAGCACAGATCACACTCTCCAGAGTGTGATTTCAGTCCTCATGTGAAAATATGCTCATGTGTCAACATGAAAAGAAGAGACTCTGGATCTGAGAATGGATCTAGAGCCATGGCTGAACAGAAAAGACTGTCTAAAGAAACACTAGGGAGCCACAATAATGGTAGGGGACCACCTAGTTTACTCAAACGTCCAGTTTTTTAGAGGGTTATTGCTCAATAAGTTTGGGAAGTCGAGTTTCCTAGTAACTGGTAAATGTCTGAAACAGAAATACTTGTATCAGTGTTTTACAACATATTTTATCAGTACAAATAAAAAAGTGAAATACTTTTAAATGTCATCAAAGTACTGTGAAATTCTTCAGTAAATAAAATGCACATGAATTATTTAAAAGGTTTAGGAGTCTGCAAAGAAGTACAGTTTCCACAACAATTTTTTTTTGAATATGGGAATGGAAATACTCTTTTTCCAATTCTGAAAATTTACATTTAGACTGAAATCCACACAGATACAGAGACCTTTAAGCACTCACTCAGATATAGGAGCATCATTACAGTTGGAACAACAAAATCTGCTTCTGTATTTTCCCTTTAGTGCAGAGTGCTGTACAGCAGTACAGCTTGTGTACTAACTGACAAGCTTAGACTCACAGGAATGAGGCAAATGATGCAAGTTAAAGTTCATAGGCCATGTATATGATAAGGGCTGCCATGACCCTATGCACATACAAAATGCCACAGACCATTTATTAAAATTCTTCCTCCCTGCAAAATCCAAAGACAGGAATTCTGTGTGAGAGTATCTGAATTCTCTGACAGTTTATTCAACTTTCTGAGTAAAGTGGAATTTTCCAGCCTTGGCTATGTTTAACTGTTCTTGTTGAATCCTGACAGGAATTCATGGAAGTCAGTCTACCCACTGACTAGGTCAGAGAAATTTCTTTAGCTTCGGTCACAGGATTATGGTCTTTTTTAAGTGATTATTGAGGAAAAAAAAAAAAAAGAGAGAGAGGAGTGGTTAGAAAATAAATTCTTTGAGTATAGAAGAAGTTGACTCAAAGGCAAAATTCTAAAATTGTTACTTTAAAATATTTAAAATATTTTTCTACAATATGTTACAGTCTTTTATTTAGTCTATTTGCTTTGTATCTGTTGACCATACAGTTTAGTTCTTTAACATACTGATATAAACTGAATAATGATGTCAGCTGTTTATTTATAAGAAGATTTCATTCTGAAATTTTCCTTTCAGAAGGGAGTAAAATCATAGGCTTTTTGTTCTTAGAAAGCCACAAATACCAAGATTTTGAAATGTTGAATGGGAACTAG
Organism: Tinamus guttatus; assembly: GCF_059628265.1. Lineage (NCBI taxonomy): Eukaryota > Metazoa > Chordata > Aves > Tinamiformes > Tinamidae > Tinamus > Tinamus guttatus. Next base: position 1,012,003 of record NW_028288933.1, read on the forward strand.
TACCATGTTAATTTTCAAAAAGTGAGATGATTGTCTAGTTGTTCTCTGCAATTTTTCACCTAATTGTGAATTTCCCAGAGGAAATACATGTCAGAGAGAAGACAAGAATACAGGTCTCTTGACTTAAAGTGCTTTGCTTTCATCATGAAACCATCTCGCTCTTCTGTTGAGAAGCACCTGCATCTAGACTATCAAGGATGTAATTATAAAAGCAAGGTAGTCCTCATGCTTCAGAGCTTGAGTTTTTGACAACTGGTAATAGAAAGATATTTCCCATAGGATAATATTGTGCATGTTACAGTTCATGGTTTTTGAGATCTCATCTGTATGTCAGGCATTTGCCATTTTAGGGAATAGGATATCAGACTAGATGGACTATTTATTTAGTTCAGTATGTTAGTTTTTAGATTATATTTTTTTCATGATTTTATTCAAAATATGGTGTTGTTAACATACAAGCACATTGAAATTCATCAAATGTAACTGACAAAATACTTGAATTAAGAGTAAAAGAAGGATCACTGAATTAAAAACACTCTTGCTTTTTCCGTTATTCATGTCCCCCTCCCTTTTTTTCATTTGCTCATTAAATTTTATTTCTCAAAAGGAAACTGCCTCAAGTACTTGGCCAAGAGTATTCAAAAATAATTAACTTTGAACTATAAAGATATCTGTTCTACATTTAGAAGTAATCCACATACATAGAGATTGGTCAGTAAGATAAAAAACAAAGGTGAGTGGATTATATAGAAGAAGTAGGAGTATTTTGTTTATACAGATGCAAAGCAACAAACAGATCTCATTTGTATCTTAGGTAAGAGCTGGAAGAAACTTGCATGCAACATCTGCCGAACAAGGACGATTATTATTAGCCTAGTTCATGATAAAACAGGAACAGAACAAAGTGGTTAAATTCTGACTTCTCCATCATCACATTAATAAGTTACCTCCATCAACAAGCAGTGAAATTGTTTTCACTATTTTACTCAGCTTGACAAATTGTACATATTTATGTATGCACACACCCCCATCAAATAAATTCCTTAATATGAAGGACTTACCCATCTCTGTCCTTGAGTAATAGAATTAATGACCAATTACGAAACTGTGGGCCAACCAAAAATAACTCCTCCCACCCCTTTCAGAAATGGTCCTGTGGACAGTAACTGATTGCCAGTTGTCTTGATTAAACGTTCATCAGTTCTCAGGTTGTGGCAAGAGCTCTCCCAAGCTCCAGGAGTTAGGAAAAGGCAAGATTCACTTCCAAGCTCCAGCAGTTAGGAAAAGGCAAGATTCAGAAATAAGGCTGAGCAGTAGGACATGGCTACCAAGTATGAGACTTCATGAAAAGACAGGGGAAAAAATGAAACAATAAAAAAGATAGATAGGCTGATTTTACCCAGTCTTTTAAGGTTTAAGTTCCTGTAAGCTTTGACTGTTCAGTCTCACAGCATTTTCTGCAGTGCTGCATCTGCGAGTGCTGATGTGAGCAGGGATGACAGTGCAGTGAAATCCTTCTGTAATGTTTCCAGTTGTTCTTAGCAATGCCGTGTGCTGCAGAACTAAAGGAGCCTTCCTCTCACTGGGGTGCTTGTCTCAGGGGAAACTGCTGTTGATCCATTTTTGGTATTTACTGCCGGTAAAATGCAAAAGGTTGCTAACAAGCAATTATTCCTTTACAGGAGCTTCCCAAGTTTCTTGAAGACCTTGCTTCAACTGATGCTGATCTGCCTTGGAACAGATCTAAGAATCGTTTCCCAAACATAAAGCCATGTATGTGTGTTTACTGATAAACTCCTCCATTTGCTCCCTCCCTATGATAGTACGGCATATATTTGCAATGCAACTGTATTCTTGTTTGATCTGTCTTTGATAAGTTAATGCAATTATGTCCACATTATGAAATTTGGAATTTCTATCAAACATTCTATGCTTTTGTTTTCATTTATGTTCTTGTCTTGAAGCAAATAGCTTTCAAATAAAGTAGCTTTCAACTTGCTCTCACAGGCTTTAAAATGCAGGTGCAAGAAACCACAGCCTGACTAGTTTCTTGGCTTTGTAATTCAACCCATGTTGCAAACTCTTTAACATTCTTCCTGTTTCTCCCTTTAGTGAGAAGTAGATTTTTCAAACATATAAAATCCACATGTTTGTACATTCAGCTACCCCAGGAGCCTGGGTATGCTTTCTTGTGGATATGTGTAAATGTGCTGCAAGGGTTCATAGAAGATCACAGTGAGTGTATGATAACTTATAAGCCAAGGCTAGATTTTATCACAGGAGACAGCAGTCTGTCTCTCTGTACGCAACACTGCTTCATTTTTCAGTTAATAAGACAAGAAATGTCATTATTATTTTAAGCATTAGCTGTGATGTGAGATGGGGAGCATGGCATTCCTTGGTTAATAATGCCACATTCTGTGCTGTTAGCTTTTCAGAACAGCTGCTTCTGTTATCTACTACTTTGCTCAATACACATTCTAAATTACAGTCACTAAGAATCATATTCATGGAACACAATAAAATATAGACTGTTGAGTTTCGTAAATCTTTAACTTTGAATTCTTTTTTTTTATCAAGTTGAAGACCAACCGTCAACTTTTGAATGTTTGATTTCAGCATTCACTTATTAATCGATGACATCTTTCCTGTTTTTCATAATTTCTACATGCTCGCCATGGGCCCAGATCAGAAACCCTCACTCATTCTTTATCTAGTCTTCTTTTAACTAAACTTTTCCATAATAATGAGTGTGCCTTATATAAAGAAAAAAAAATTTAAAGAAGTGCCACAATCTGGCTCAAATCGATGATCTTGGCCTCAAGTATATAGGAAAGACTGTCAGCCTCCTCATTCTGCTGTCTGATTCATATGGAGGTGCCTCTGCTAAAACAGCATCCCTGAAAGAAAACTGCTTGCTGTTATTCACAGAATCCTCCCATACACATCAGATTTGAGATGTGGGGGTATTTACGATTTTAATTTTATATATATATATATATATATATATATATATATATATATATAAACATACTTGGGACATTAAAGGATGACTGTACAGTAATAGACATTGATTAAGTAACCTTTCTAATAGTGTTCTATTGCATTAAGTGATCGTGTATTAACAACATTAACATTATTTTTGGATTCTTAGCACTCCAGGGATATTTGTTTCAGTGCCTGTAATTAAACAAACATTCTAGTTAACTAGACTTTAATTCCATATTAGATAACAACAACAGAGTAAAGCTGATGCCCGATGCTGGTATTCCTGGATCTGACTACATTAATGCCAGCTATGTATCTGTAAGTAGAAAGTCTCTCACTTTTTACTATTTTTATTTCCTTGTGCAAGAGAGAGTCAAAAAAGGAAAATAAAAAGGAACTTTCAGTAAGAACGAGATTCTAATTTTTCATTCATTCATTGCTGTTGCTGTGGTGGTGTGGTGGTGATTGTGTGGCATTGAATGTGACTAGTGAAAAAATATAAAGTCTCCCATTTTCATTGCTGGCCAAGTATTTTCTGTAATAATCAAAACTGTGCCCAATAAATTACTTAATACAAAATAGTCTCACACTGTTATCATAAAAGACAACTTTGGAACTTCCACTGCGGTCAAATGGCATTATTTTGTGTCTTGATTTGAAGGTTGGAGCTACTATATAGAAAAAGGACAATGTAAAGATATTGAACAGTTTCATAACAACACCTAACTATTTAGAAGAGAGGAAGTTTGCATGCCCTTACTGTTTTACGAAAATTGTGCTGAAGAAAACTGTAATTGTGTTTCTTGAAGAAGCATCCAATATGCTGTGTCTCAGTCTCGGCTTTCTTCCTAGACCTTCCATTTTCTAATTGTGTTCTCAGTAAATTCTTTCCTTTTTCTGTCTGTAGTCTTGCCTTTCTTGGTTTTATCCTGCTGAAGCACAAAACATTACTGATATTACATTAAATATTACATTAAAATAAAATACTACCTAAAATAAAATATTACATTAAAATTATGCATTTATTTTATTGTAGCAGTGGCTAGTGATCTTGAGATCACTACAGTGCTGAACAAACACTCAGCAAGACATGCAGACTGCAACTTAAATAGATGACATAATGGCAAGTAGAAATAAAGAGTTATTTCTCAGGTAACTGAGATGCTTGTTCACAGGGAATTGGCAGCAGAGCTGAGAATGGGTATTTTACCTCAACAGGATCTTCCTTTCCCGATAGCAAACGTTACTTATTCCCTGTGTATAGAATTTCCTGGTAGCTGAAAAGAATAGCCGTGCCACATAGGTCAATGGCTCTGGGACTATACACGGGGCTGCTGAGAAGGGGGCTGGATATCTTGGAGCATAGCCTGGACTTTATCCTGCCTCTTGCTGACCACCAAGCCAAGGCTTAGGCACAGAGCACTAACACCAACTTAAAAAAAAAAAATCTATAGGAAGAGCCACAGCTGCAGAACATCTCCTGCTGAGATTTTGTGTGTTTTCAGTGCGTATAGGCATCTCACTTTTGGTCACCATTCATCAATGAGTGGACAGCTGTAATGTTATCATTTCTCTGGGCTTTAGCCCAGAGAAGCTTTGACTTCTCAATGTTATGTCTTTGCAGACCTTTAAATATATAAACGCATATAGCTGTAAATACACAATGTGTGTATGAGTAACTCAACTGTGAGTCTTGCATCCCTAAATTAGAGTTCCTCACCTCACTCTTAAACTAGGATTAACATAGTTTCCCACTGCCACCTGTTTTATATATTATAGGTTCACTAACAGGCAGCTGTGAATTATAGGGCTGTAATTCCAGCAAGGAGCTTTGGTGGTGCTATAAACTAGCAGGTTTTTGGAGCAACAAGCAGAATTTTGTGACACCATAGACTGCCGGCTCTACAGCATAAAATCATTTTTATTGTTGCTATTGTTGTTTTAAGTCTTGTGTAGTGCTTAGCATTCCATCAAGTACCTTTAGTTTCCTTAAGAAAACATAGATGCAAAAGAACATGTCTTCTGACAGCATTTACAAATTTTTCAACAAAACACTTTTCTCCAAGTTTTATACCAATTTATAATACATAATTATTATTAAACAGAAGCAGGAAACACTAAAAAAAAAATCACTCTAGGAGGCGTCTCAAGGACCTTCTATCAGAGTATTATTTGCCTAAGTTCCATACCTAATCTACAGCAGCTCCCTGGACATCACAGAAAAGACAGGTCACCAGTGTGATATGTAGCTTGCAGTAGCACTTGCATCGCTCCTCAGTTCTCTGGGCCCCACTGCTCCTTAGCACTGTTATAATTCTGTTGCATTGGCCTCTTCCTGACATGGTTCTTTGTGGTCTCATGGTGGATCTGCTGTAAGACTAACACAAAGACTTAGATATTTTTAATGAGAATTACTGACCATGATGTCCATGCAATTCGTCTGCTAAAAGAGGGCACTTTTATTAGGATGGTATGTCCAAAACATTGTTAGAGCATTGGTTCATGACTGCTTTACACAGTGGGAAAAAAATGCCATAACTCTCTTACACTTCCATGTAAGAAGTGTGGCACCTGCCACACAGTGATGAGCAGCCCTGTGCCAGCCCATTTAGGTTGTCTGACAGGGATTCATCCACCGGCATGGTGGCTTTAGGTACTGACAGTCACGTGCAAGCTCTCTTTTTCTTCTCCAACCACAATGTATTTAATATCTTTTTCTTCTCAGGGCTATTTATGTCCAAATGAGTTTATCGCAACTCAGGGACCATTACCAGGAACAGTGGGTGATTTCTGGAGAATGGTATGGGAGACGAGAGCTAAAACACTAGTGATGCTTACGCAGTGCTTTGAAAAAGGACGGGTAAGTTACTGGTGCACCAATGAATGGTGTATGATATAATTGTGTGGGTAGTTTCTGTCAGGTTTTCAGATGATCATTATTAATTAGTCTTCATCTTCCTGCAGATAAGATGTCATCAGTATTGGCCAGAGGATAATAAACCAGTGACTGTATTTGGGGATATAGTGATTACTAAATTGATGGAAGATACCCAAATGGACTGGACCATCAGAGACCTGAAAATTGAAAGGGTATGCCAGATTTGGAAGCTGGTTGACTAAAACACCTCCAGTGTTTAGTCCTTCTCATGAAGGACATGAGATGATCTCTATTCTATCTACCTAACCTTCAATATTCTTCCTGTAATCCTGAATATGTGTGTGCCACCTCATTTTCCTGAGCGTTTTGTGTTCATTGCTGCTCTTTTTGTGAGAATTTTCTCCAGTGTCAGTCACAAAGATCTCAGATACGTGGCCCATGTGCTATGAAGGGCTTATCAAGGTTACTGAACCTCTGGTCTGGTGGGAGGCAAAGTTTCTATTTGGACACCTCAGTTGTCTCTTCTAGAAAGGAGTAATCCTAACCGTTCTGGGATCAGACAAATCCCTTTGAATCTATCCCTCTCACATGAAAGGGCAAGAGTCTCTGGTGTAGCGCAGCTGTTTTGCACTGTACCACCAGCAGGGCTGGCCTCCACCCCCAGGAGTGTCACCCAGTATACATGAGAGTCGTCAGAATTACGCCCACTCACTGTGCTGGGTAGGGTGGTGGTGGCAGGGGATAGAGTGATAATCTTTGTCACGATCCACAACTAAAATTTCCACCCTTTGGAAAAAGTAGCAACCACCGAAAATCAGACTTCTAGCTGGTAACTTGGAAGGGAATCCTGGACATAACGACCCAAGATGGAGCCCGTCTTCTTTTGCACTCCCAGCACTGACCTGTGCCGTACGCAGAGCGGCCAGGTCCTAGGACCTGAACTCCACCACCCACACATAAAGATGCAGCACCAGCCTGGGACATGTGCCCATGGCTAAAGGTGACTCTCTCAGTTGTCAGCCCACGAGGATAAGTAAGGTGTGCACGTAATGCAGGTCAATGGGACAGTGAGAGAAGATAAACTGTTTTTCTTCAGTTAGCATAAGACACAGAGTAACGAAGGCTGGTAATAGGGACTCTTTAGATTAAAAATACGTGCCAGCAAAATCACATGTGCGGATCATGTGAGGCCAGAAGGAAAACAAAACATAACCTGAATTGTCCAAGCGCTACATCTACAGGAATTATGCCATCAAATGTGCCATATTGCTGCTTATAGGACTGTGCTTCCTCTTCTACTCAGAAATGGATGGGTACTTGATGATCTTCCTGTGCAAGAAGGAAGCCTGTATGAGGCAAATTGCTTACAGTTATTTAATAATATAGACCAAAAATACTATGCATAATTGTTCACATTTCAGTGTTCAGTGGTTCTAAAAAAAGTAAGTGGTAGTAGGAGCAAAAAAAGAAAAGAAAAACTGATTTATTATACAGCAGTTGACTAAACTGCAGATAAACTGCACCTTGCTGCAGGATATTGCAAATGCAGATGCAAAAAAAAAAAACCCCAAACCTTACAGACCTTTGAAAACCTGGAGAAATTAATAGAAGGACATTCTCAGGAGCAGTCTTAATTTTAAAACGCCATCTCTGACTGAATCATCTCATGAGTAACAGACTGTTAAGCACTAAAACGACATTTTGCTGAAATGTTGTTACTTTGTTGTCCGGTTTTTATAAATTTTCCAAATGCTTTTCCCTGGATGCTGTTTAAACAGGATATTAGGCAAGACAGGCCTTTGGCCTGACCCAGTGCTTTTATTCTTTTGTCCTTAGAAATTAATTTAGAACAAAATTTTTTGAGTTACTGTTGCTACTGCTCTGATGAAGTGGGTATTGAATGCATAGAAAATATCTTTATTTACCAACATATTTGTGTCTATCTTGACCATGCTAGATTAGAATTGGAATAACCATTCTAATGGTTTTAACCATTCCAATGCCGAGTAACCTTCTCCTAAATAAATGTCTACCTAGTCAGTTAAAATTCTAGACAAGCTATAGAAACTTCAACCTGCACCCTATATCAGATGACACTGATATAGGGACAAAAGTTGAATATAGGGTGCTTGCTTGTTGAAGTCATTAATACATCCTCAAAAGAGACTTGATGCCGTCTCCCTCAAAAAAACTGCTGTAAAATGTGTGCATTACACATTATCCCTTGATACATCTGATGATAGTTGTGAGGCTGTTCTGAGGTTCTTCTTTTTTAGGTGAAATTGCTGCGAAGCTTTCATTTCTTCATCTTCTTTCATAGCTCTGGTGCAAAAAAACAAAACAAAACAAAAAAAAAAAAACAAAAAAAAACAACAAAAAAAACCCCTCTTCTTTTCTATTTTGCAGCACGGGGACTGCATGATGGTGCGGCAGTGCAATTTTACTTCCTGGCCGGAACATGGGGTCCCTGAAACTACTGCACCAATTATCCATTTTGTAAAACTTATCCGTGCCAGCCGAGCACATGATACCACACCGATGGTGGTTCACTGCAGGTAAACACATTCACCAGAACATTATTTAGTATCTGATCATTTCAAGCGCACGCCAGTGCTCAGGGAAGCTGCCAAACAAGAGCGCAGGATGCTCACAGGATAGCCGTAGCGTGAGCAGCAGGGTAGGGTTCTCTAGCCGTGCTCTACCGTCCTTTCTAGGACGTAAAATACTGAAGTGAGTTTTATCGACTCATGGAAATCCCATCGAGGGGATGTCTGTGAAAGACTTAACCCAGCGATCTCCAGGAGGTCATTAAATTTGTCTCAGATTTCCTCTTTATTGTCAGCAGAGGAATAGCAACAACTATTTATTGATTTTTAATGACTACTAATACAATTAAGAAATACTCTTTAAAATTTTATTTAAAATGAACTTGTCACATATTCGTGCAAAGAAGAAACTGGGAGCCAGAGAGAATGACAAAATGAAATAGGGGCTTGCATATGTCAGATTTCATACTTGGATGCTGGTAAACAATTAAAATCTATATTTAGGCTCCTAAATAAATGAGCTGCTGGTTAGAGGTGTTCAGCTGTCATAGTTCCCACTGAAGTCATACTCAACAACCTTAAATTGCTATTTCAAAGAGTAGCCATTTGGGGAAGGCTAAACCTTCAGGAAGGTGGTGACTGTATCCACGTTTTATATGCAGGTCGGTGCTCCCACTGACTGAGTGGGCGCATCCAAAATAATGATCTGAGACCTGACCCTGATTCTTTGCCTCATTCTCACTCAGTACAAGTCTGGAAATATGTGGAAGGAAAAGCTGGGTTTAGCGCCACAAATCTCTTCCCTAAATCTGTCCAGTGAGGCTATTATTGAGGCCTCTTTTATTTGTCCTCAGTGTCCTACTGGCATCATCAATGCTGAGAAGCCACCTTCTCATTTTATTTGACATTATTATTGACAACCGGGCATTTTTCTCTACTGCAGGGGCCAGAGAGACTGCTGTAGGAGACAAAGATGGCCTTTGTGTGTTATACAGTATGGAGTCCTCTCTGAAATGAATCTCATCCACTTTCCACAACCAGGAACCAGCATGGGCCAGTTATTCTGCCCATACTGAAATTCATGGTGACTGCAAAGCAGCAATGTGTGTTCACATATCCAGAACACTCATTTGTTATATTCTTCTTATTAGACCTTGCAGAATCAAGAGAATTTTGCTATCAGAAATTATATGATCTGCCTTTTCTTCACTGCTTGCCTAAAAATCTGGTAGAAATTTTAAGAAGTCCTGTTCATTTCCAAACCTTTAAATAAAACAAACTCCAGCTACTGTGTGTCCTACACACCCGTCCTCCTTTTAAAAGTATTTTCTTTTAATATTTTGCGAGATACTATGTTGGTTTGTCTCTAATACAAAAAGCAACACAGAATCTAGATTCAATTTCACAATATCTTGTGATTTTCTCTTCTTTTCACAGAAAAGCTGTAGAGTGTTTCCACTTACATAGGTTTGATTTAATTTGATTGTCCGATATAAAACCAAAATAAGAACCCAGCACAGATCCAGATTTCACTTGATCCCATTCACTAAGCGGATTGGAAAACAAACAAACAAACACAGAAGCTAACGCATCGAAAAGACATCAATTTTTCCCAAGTTTTCCTTTTTGCAATAAATCCACTTCAACCAGAGAGTTCTGAGAGAATATTTCTGAACATACAAACTTTATTTTTGTGCTATGTTTGCAGTGCTGGTGTTGGAAGAACAGGAGTTTATATTGCACTTGACCATTTAACCCAACATATAAATGATCATGATTTTGTGGATATCTATGGACTTGTAGCTGAGTTACGATCTGAAAGAATGTGTATGGTACAGAATCTGGTAAGACACATATATTTGTATGCCGTTTTCCTTTTGTTAGAAAGCTACCTGATCTCCTACAAAACTAGACTGAAAATCTCATAAGTATCAGCTGCCAAATACATTTGCTACTAATTGCTGCTTCTATTTGGATTGCAAGTATCATTTGTATGTTCTACATATATTGAATTATAATTTGGCCAGTTCTGAAAAAAAAAAAAAAAAAGGAAGAAATGCAGAAATATTTAACTTTTAGAACCAAAAGCAGAATTTCTCAGACTTTGAGAAAGGTTATTTCAAGTTTTGGGTGAAAACTAGGTGCCAAATAAACAGAGGTTTGCCCATGCACTATTTGCCCTTACTTGCAACATAACTGTATTTTTTGTACATATGTTTCACAGTTTTCCAAACATTTTAATATGCCTTTCACCCAATTCCCTGATTCTTTTAAATTTTTTTCAAATAAATAACATGCATGAGTAGAATTAAGCACATGTAAAAACAAGGCAATAGTCTTTTGGATCTAAAATAAACACATATCTGGCAGACATACAAAGTTTGGTATCACTTAGCGGTGACCTGATAGTAAGAGGAAAGATTTCTCCTGTACTTGGAGGTCCAGCTATCCAGAAGTGAGCAATAGCAGGATTTAGAGCTGATCCTAAGTACCTAATGGAATGGAAATCTGGCTGTATTCACTCTCCCTCCTTTCCTTCCTGCTGGCTTAATAACCTTATCTAATTCAGGGCGGGCTTGAAACTGAAGTTATAAATCCCATGGGAGGCAAGCTGGTCTTATGGTCCAGACTCAAGTGCCTTATTTCAACTTTTAAACTGTAAGCGATTAATACGGTTACATCTGGATCCTTACACAAATCTGGGATGAATTCAAGCACAACTGAAGAAAACAACACTGTACCTTGAACCCAGGATGCCGCTATGACTGGAAAAGTCACTGAAAGAACACACAGAAGCACAGTTCACAGTATATTAGAGGTTTTTATTGAAGCTAAACAACTGACAGGACTTTCCTGTGATGATGAATATGGGAAGGCCTTTTTTATTTGTTTTTGTTTTACACTTCTGACCACAAATAGATTCATCTGAAACTATAGTTCTTATGCTGGAAGACAACATGAGAGTCCTCCCAAAATGAAACCTTCAAGCAGGAAGACATTTGAGAAGATCAGTGCACATTTTTAAAATGTGCATCATTTTTTCCTCACCCCTGCACTTGCATATTTTGGCAAAGGATAGAAAAAGACATGCCAAAATGTAATAGGAGAAGATGCTCTCACAGCACTGATCTCAAACAAGATCAAAGACAGGAAGTGTTATCCTGCATCCTCTTGGCAAAATCCCAAGACAGGTTGTTCTGTACAGGTCATTTCTAAGTCACGTTTGCAAGATGACAAGGTGCAGAGCAGCGCTGAAACTTACTCCCCAAATCCTGAATCTTAGAGAGATTTATGAGGGATTCTGTAGTCAAGCTATTCTGGCAGTTCTGTTATAAAACAGTTTAGTGGTCTATAATTTGGATTTTATGTGATTGGCATGGAACACATTAAGAGAAGAGCCTCATTCCTTTACAGAACTCAGCTTACAAATCCCTCAAGTCATAGAATCATAGAATGCTTAAGGTTGGAAGGGGCCTCTAGAGGTCATCTAGTCCAACCCCGCTGCACACGCAGGGTCACCTAGAGCACGTGGCACAGGACTGCATCCAAGTGGGTTTGGAAGATCTCCAGAGAAGGAGACTCCACAGCCTCTCTGGGCAGTCTGTTCCAGCGCTCTGTCACCCTCACTGTTACGAAATTTTTCCTTAAGTTCCCTGTGGAACTTTTGATGCTTCCGTTTGTGGCCATTACCTCTAGTTCTGTCGGTGGCCACCAGTGAAAAGAGACCAGCACCATCCTCCTCACTGCCTCCCTTGAGGTACTTATAGACACTGATCAGGTCTCCTCTCAGCCTTCTCTTCTCCAGGCTGAACAGGCCCAGCTCCCTCAGTCTCCCCTCATAGGGCAGATGTTCCAGGCCCCTGATCATCCTTGTAGCCCTGCGCTGGACTCTCTCCAGCAGCTCCACATCCCTCTTGTACTGTGAGCAAAATAAATAAAAAATGGTTGCTCTCAGACCATTTTTCTCCTGTTTGTAACTTCAAAATAGTTTCCCTTTTGCCAACAGAGCCATTCTTTGGTCCTGTAGCCAACTGTCATAGAACGACCTACATCTGTACAACCAGGTATCTTTGCAGTTACCACACTCCCCACAAAAGCTACTGCACCCAGTCCGTCTATAAGGAATAACCCACGCTCTGTACTGACTCCTGGTATAGATCAAGGCCAAGGGAGGGACAGATCAAGCAATTTGCAGTCATTTTAATGATCAGGTTTCAGTCACTGACACTGTGCCCAGACACTGTAATTCCCTAACGTAGCTGCAGTCTCACTGTCCTGGCACTCTGCATGATGACCTGCACACTAACTAGGCCTGCCCTTCAACCAAAGGTGAAGTGCATAGACCACTTGTTAGTGAAACTTCTTTTCTCTCTCAGATCCAACCATTCAAAAACCTTAAAATAATGAAGAATGTTATTAAATAGCAGGGAAAATACTTTAGCACCCATACATTTCCCAGGTATCAGTACAAAGGCTAGCACAAAGTAATGCCAGGCTATTGTTTCAGTAAATAACATAGTGAAAAAGCATCTCTCAGGGGCCTGTAAAAGCCTGTCTTAGATATATAGAAGGATTGGACCCATGACCCTAAGATACAAACATGTAAATAAATTCCTCTTATAAATCCTCAAATTTATACACTTGAATTGAAAACAGTTAACAGTTCTGAAATAAAATAGCAGTTATTGAGTAATAATAATGTATTTATCTGCACAAAAGCCAAAGAAATCTGTTGAATCATACCCTGCTTTTATGTACATCGGTCTTCCAACATTCAGTATTTCTCCCATGTAAAGATATGCATAATCCATTTCTTCCTATTTTCACCCTTTTTGTTTTTCTCTTTTCTCAATTTTTACCTGGAGTTACTATTTCCTCAGAAGTTTGGTCTCTTACAAATGATGCCACAGTCCAAGAAAGTATCACTAAAAATAGGGCGTTTTGGCTCTTAGCAATGATGCACACTTCTAGAACACACAGATTTACTAGAATTTTTTGTATTTTAGTGCACCCTGCTGGTTTTCTGTATGGTGGAAAGAGAAAAGTTCTCATGTTTAAGTTTTCTATTTATGCGGTACTGTAACTTCAGTCTGAATATAGTCTGAACATAAAAAATAATGATGCATCTCTTCATAGAACAAACTCTCACAGGAATTTGGGGAACCGTCTTTTCTCAGTTATATTTAGTATGTTTTTATATGTTATATTTTATATAATATGTATTATATTTATATATTCTTATATATTATATATATTAGATGTCATACATTTCACGGAGCATAAGAATTAACATCTTTTGGCAAATTTAGAACAAAATATCTCATAATTAATGAAATCAGGTCACATGTATATGCTATGATAATGAAAGTGTTAAGATGGTCGAGTTAAACTGCAATTACTTTAAGACCACCTGGACATTTATATTTTAAAAAGATAAAAGGTTTTTGCTATTAGAAATGCATTTTTTCTTCTAATCGAATGCCTTTAAATTCATATACTACAGGCACAGTATATATTTTTGCATCAGTGTGTACTGGATCTGTTGACAAGCAAGGGAAGCAGTCAGCCCATATGTTTTGTAAACTACTCAGCACTGCAAAAGATGGACTCTCTGGATGCCATGGAAGGTAGGTAGATGCAGGTGGTCCCAAAATTGGTTTTTCCTAGCAGGTACATTGACTTCTCTAGGATAAGCAGCAGGGAAAAAAAGGTATTTCAGCAAGCATTTCTTAGCTTCTGAATTGTACAGGCCTGGGACTTTGGAGCCCTTTAACCTCCCTCATGGTAATACTCCTTGGACAAGCTACCCACTGTCACATCCCTACAAGATCTTTTATATTCAGCCAGGTTACCTGCTATTGGTTACCATTTATATAAAAGGTAGAAGAATGTGATGTGTTTTTTTTTTTTTTTTGTAGGTGACGTGGAGCTTGAATGGGAAGAAACTACCATGTAAATATTAAAACTAAATATTAAAAATATTGAGATCCGAGATCTTAAAAATCAAAGTCATATTTTTTAAGCACAGGGGCCAAAGTGAATTCCCCTATTTTGATGGTTAAAACAAACACAAATGATTGAAACTTTTTCCTCTATCAATGTGCCTTCATAAATGTATTTTAGTCAGATCACTGAACAATAAGGAGCTGCAGTAGTTTTGCAGAAACTGCACTTCTGCTTGTTATACAAATAATGTGTTCAGTATTTAAACTAAAAGTGTGTTCTGAACATATTTCTTTTTTTCCAATTATCTTTGTAAAAAAAGATAAATGAGCCAAACATGACGCAAAATTTTCATATTCCAAGTGAATTTATTTGTGGCTGAATTTGCTGTATTCTTTGTGTTTTGGTTTTGGAGCACTTTTGCTAGATCAGTTTCAATGTTGTTTTCAGTTCTTGCAGATTAATTCCAATACCATCTTAGAGGGTCTTTACCTAAAAGTATGTTCTTGTGTTTTGCATCTTGTTTTATGAGTGGTAGCATATCGACTCATGATCCTGAACAGCTGAAGAGTCACCTTCTGACATAGGGAGGATTATTCAGCTTTTACACAGCACACAATAGCTCTTCAGGGACACTTGGGGCTATTTCAGCTACCTTATCACCAGTGAGTTGGGGCTTTTTTAAATATACATGGTGAATGCATACGTTCGGTGTCGAAGAAAGCATTTTACATTCTTGCTGCTTTTGTTAACCAGATAAAATAAAATAAAGCTGCAAATTTATTATATATTATAATGAATGTTAGACTCACTTAAGTAATAGAATGTTTATTCAAATGTCTTGGATGTTGTACTGTTACAAGGAGTACTTACAATAAGTACACAAAATTCAATACTAAAATATATTATAACACAGTGATATAAACTACAAAAGCTGTCCCTCCTTTGTGAGCTTTGGTGGATCACTGCAGACATCAGAAAGTATGTGAGGTAATATTTGGGGATTTAATAAAAGGAAGCATCTTCTACTCCCACTGATAATCATTATCAGAGAGATCTGAAACAGGAATGAGAGAAGCAGGAAGCTGTTGTCTGAGAAACAAAGCAAAAACTGGTGGAGTAGGAGGACTACAGGGAAATAATTATACCACCGCTTTACACAGAAGTGGCAGTGTTTCATTGACACCATTGGGGGGTTTCATTGCTCTTTTTTTTTTCCTCCGTGTAAAGAAATGCATCCTTCTGAATAATGCTAAAGCTGTGACCTAAATATGAGTTAAAAAAAAAAAATGTAATAGCAGGGAGACTTCCAAGATGCCACCTTATATTCTGTTCAGAAAGGATAAATCCGTAGCCTCTCTGAGGGGACAAGCTCGGGAATTCTGACACCTAGAAAGGGCTCTGGGTGTCTGCACGCAGTCGGAGCAGAAGAGTAACAAAACTCTCCATCTCTTAACTGTAGCTACCAGGCAGTCAGTACTGTGTAGTATGTAGCTTGCTACTTATGTATACATAGAGGTCAGTAGGTGTTTGATGCCCTGTCAGAATGCGGTAAGGGTGGTGCGGCGAGGATCCCTTGTAAATCAGCAGAAAGTGCCCGAGATCTAAAATAAAAATTGAAAGGCAACATTCAAAGAGATGGAAATAGTCACCGGGATATTTTGGAGAAGCCGTCTTTTGGGAAGACTGACACTACTGTAAACATCACCTGTCAAGCTGAAAGGAAAATAAAGCCTTTTAAAGCTGGAGCGAGGGAGGGAGAGGTGATGTCCACAGCTGTTCAAGTCTCTGGCAAAGCATTCTGTACAGCTCTAGTTTCATGTGGTTCATATGAAACATGTGTTCTTCATTTATTATACATGGGCTCTAAAGTATTCTGACAAATTGCTCATAGGGTCTTACAGATGTTTTTCATGATTTGTATTTGTTCTTGGTAGCCGTATATGCAGCGCTGTGATAAACTGACATTATAGAGCCATAATCTTGCATCCACAAGGCTGGAATATGTGTGTGTATATGTGTGTGTGTGTGTATGCGTGTGTATGTGTGTGTGTGTGTGTGAGATTCCTCTTATTTTTAGGAAAACACTACTAAGTCTTGCGATACCTGCAGATGACCTCTGAAGTTCCAAATGTCCTTAAAGGCTTCCAGTGAGGTGCTGTTTGACAGTAATGTATTGCAAAGTTTGACTTTTGAGTCAAAAAAGTTGAGCTTTTTTTCTGCAGGGCAGAGTGAAAAATCTTGTAAGTAACTGAAGAGGTTTATTGTACAATTTAATGTATGCAATATGGTATATGCTACTTGGGGACATTTTGCATTTTCCTGAGGATAAATGGTCAGCATAAATTGGCTGCAACTCACATGCTCAGGGAAAGAAGGATCTCCAAACAATAAAGCAGTAGCTCACTGAATTTCCTGCCAGTGAATATAGGGAGAGGGGAGCATCCTTAAAGTAGAAGATCCTCCTCCACCCTTGTCTCTGTCCAGTTATGAAGAAAAAGTTTCTATGTGATCTTTTGTCTTCCAGCCTTCTTCCCCTTTTGCATGGCTCTGCTGATAAAACTGGAGATCTGGGGCAAGACTGGCATTCAACCAATAGCTATTTTAAAAATATATATACGCACCCCAGCACACCATTCTTATTTTTTGCCACTCAATTTCCTAGAGATTCTTGGCACTGCTAGTGCAGTAAGAGTATACTCTATCAAAAGCAGAAACTGAAGGAAAACAGAAGAATGACAGAACTCTATAGGATGATTACAATTATATTGAAATTAGGTCATACTGTATTAAATTATACAGGCAATTTCTATAGAAACTATTATATGCAGCCAATTCCATTGTACATCTCTAGAAGGGGCTGGCATCAGTGCCCTCGAGAACTGATATGTTGGCAAATGTCATTGCAGAAAGACAATAGAACATGACATTCATATTGAATTTAAATCACATTTATAGTGTTGTAGGAGCTGATAAAACAATCTTCACATTCTAACTTCTGCTTTTACTGAGTAGATGGAGCTATATAATAATTTAATTTGATAATGTGAAAAGTTATGTGAAAGATTAATAATCTACCCTCTATATTTTGCTGTAGTACAAAGGGTAATGATATACAATTAATAAGAAAAAAAGCAAGAAATAGCTTTGCATTGACTGCTTCCTACTAAAGTCACACGTGATAGTGACTTTTCCTGGTTGTGTGCAGAAATGTCTAAAGCCTGTCTATTTGTCATGATTCAAGAGTCCTGGAATTAGAAAAAAAAATAGTATTAATAAATATATAAAAAAGAATAGTAAGAATATTGAAGCAAAATAGTGTTTGATGCAGGCTTTTAGATCTAAGTTGTTACGCATGGCTCTGAATGAAAACCTCCACTTGTAGATTCAGGACACAAGGGCCTGTGAGGTCTGTGGACAGAAGAGATTACTGCCAAAAATACTTTGACAGCACATTAAAAAAATCCTGAAAAGCATGTGTTTTAGAGTATGTTTTACATATATACTAAACGTTGCGTAAAATCATCATCTATCCACAGTAATAATGAAATAATAAACAGCAAGGTTGCTTTGTAATTAAGCCACATGCCCATTTGGTGCTGCAGAACCTGCAGTGTGTTGACTGCAATGGACCGTAACTGGCTACCTGAACCAGTACGACGAGAAGGTGCACGGAGAGGTAACCCACTGCTCGAGCACTTTCCTTTGCCTCCCATGTCACCACTGTGCCGTGCTGACAAGACCAAGTCCTTTCCAGCAACATTGGTCACAATTTGGGGGGTTTTCTTCGTTCATTTGTTTGTCTTGCTTGTCTCTGTGTGATTGTATTAGAAGGAAGTGTAAACAGTAATATGGATCATCCCAAGCCAAATAATAATGCAGGCGTGATCTACAGGTGTACCTTGTCCTCAGGTAGGTGCGTCGGTGCCTCTCTTCCTCCAAACCTTCTCTCTGTCCTCTTTTCTCTAAGCAGATTTGCAGATGGCATCAGGGAATATGAGCTGCATTTTTCCAGTGACCCCAGAACACATTTTCTTCCGTCTTCTATGTGGATATAGTTAGGAGGCTTGAGACAAGTGCAGACTTACTTGTATGGTTCGTCTCCGAGCTGAACTGCGATATCAGTTGCATGTCATTGCAGTATAGGCACTGTACACAACCTTAAGGATAAACTAATTTACTGGCTTCCTATCTGGAAGTTTCTCCTACCACTACTAGAAATTACAGCAAAAATTTCAGTACTGGTCATTGTTCAGTGTCAGTTGAAAACTGGAAGATGAATCCAGTGTTTGATATTTTTCGTGGCAATTCTCTTTTTCCCAATGACTTCTTTCAAACTATGTTGAACTAATTACTTATTTTAAGGGTATTCTCCAAGCTCTCTCTTCGTGTAGGCCCTTTCTCAGATTCCACTGTGTAATGTAAACTGAACATCAATGGCCTTTCATCACTGAGTAATGATGTCTACAGGCCTTTTCAAAGATCTCACTTCACCAGGCGAAGTTTGGTATGAAGTTGTGCCTCTATATTTCAGTTGAAAGACAACATTTAGATGGTTTCAGTTATATTTGGATCATCTTACTCTGCTTGTTGATTGGTGTTACCAGGGTGATCTTTTTGTGGGATGACAGCTGCACACAGCTCTCTAGCATAATCACGAATAAACCATTCCAGTACTCTTTATAGTCAATAATGAGCTGAAGGAAATTTTACAAGGATATTCCTAAAATATTTTGTCGGAGATGAAGTTCTGGATGATATAAAAAGAATACTTGGATACAGGAAATCTAATACGCAACCAAAGCTTTACCCTTCACAGTTGCATTCCACAAGACCTGCTGTGCGAGCAGTGTCCCTTGGGACACACAGGGCATATTTGGGACAGCAGAATTCAATCTTTGAGCCAAGTGCTGCTAGATACTGAGCACCCTGTCAGCCAAACAGTGAAGCACTGAAGTAGCCCTTACTATAAGATGAAAAAATGAAAAAAAAAAAAAAAGGAATATCTAAAAACTTTTTTTAAAAAAAGTCATGCAGTTTATGAGACAATATCAAAATGAACCCGCTTGGAAAAAAAAATTATAAAAATTAGTTGACAATTATTAGCTTGTAATTTACGGTGTAGTTGTCCAGAAAATCATTTAATTTTACAGGTGATTAGTACAGTATAAAAATAAAAAAGAGATATATATTTTTTTCATTTCTTATTGGTGTGACCCAGTTAAATTGAGAAATAGTACTTTTACTGTTTTCCTTTGGAACAGGATTTTGCCTATAGCTAATTGATCAAGACCTATATATTCCTGGTCTAACAAAGGAAAATTGGAACTTACTTACAATAAATGTTTAAGTTGGAAAATAATGAATTCATAGCTGCTATGCCTATTTAATATTTGGGCAATGAAAAATTACTCATAGAAGCAGATGTATGAACATAATTTCAATTGTTTATATGCAAAAGAATCCGAAGCATGTATTTTCCAGTAAAAAAAAGAATCACACACCTATCAGAAGTGGCCTTTATTGACTCACTCTCACTGAAATAGATATTGAAAAAAAATCAAGAAAAACAAAACAATGCTCTGTCTTTTAATTATTTCTGTCACTGTATTTCTTACTCTGCTTCTTTTCTGATACCCTGAGGTGAGATATAGGTTTGAGACGATATCCACACACCACCTTTAACAACATTACACAAGTAAACAGCAGAAGGTTTTGGTATGATTCTGGTGCATTTTTCTTTCTTTTTATTCACTTATGATAATTACTCATTGTCACAGAGAGGCTGTGGAGTTTTTTCTTTTCTTGCCTTTTTCTTATTATCAAGTATACCTAGTATAAAGAAGAGGGCTTTTTGCACAAGCAAAAAAGTAATTGTCAAATTCCTTAAAGTTATGCCTACTACTTGCGAGATGACTGTTACTGAAGGAACATGTCTGCTAAATATCTTGTACATTAAGACTGACTGAATGCTCAAGAGGCAAATACATTCACCATTTCTTGACTTTCCCCTTCTTTTTTGCACTTCTAACTCCTACCTTTTATTAGCACTCAGATTATGTGGTCTTGCCTGGTTTCTGGTTAATGGAGATTAATGGTGTGGGCCATAGTAGCCATGGACAAACTCAATGAAACAAGCTCTCCTCTCCTGGATAATGCTGTGCTTTCTTTAAAAGTGGACAGGACCTGGCATCTCTAGCAGAGTCAGCTGGTAGTTCTGCATTGCCCTGGGGCAAGAGCTGATCCAAGTGTTCACAGACCTTGCGTATCTAAAACAAAACATGTAATTTATATTCATCTTCGCTATTTTCCCACCTTTTATTTGTCCTACTTGCGTAGATTTAGAAGCATTCTGAGGAAGGCAGTTTGCCCCAGTATGTCTTTGCATGTCTCCTAGTAAACTGAGGATACAGTCAAGACAGCAATGCTCACTTGCTTTCTCCTCTCACAATCATCTCAGTACAAACACATGGGCACTAGTTTCTTAAGAGTCACTGTGGCAAATACCACTGCCACACTGTGCTCAGGCTTTGCTTTGCTTTGAACATCCCTTCAGCTCTCACATCCCTAATAGTAAAGACATAGGGGCAGAAAGTGGTTCAGCCTGGGGAGCGGGCATCAGATAAGAGCATTTGCAGAGAGCTTACTTTACCTTTCTGGAAATGTTTCAAATGAATACCCCGATAGCACAGCAGGCTACTTCAGCATCCTGCTCCCTATTCAGTCCTTGTTTGGGCAAAATCTCTTGACTCTGTGTCTGTAACAACAACAAAAGGACAAAGTATTAATTTATTTACGATACCAATATCTTTACCAATTTGCTATTGCTGTTATGATGTACTGTATCTACACTTCCTTATCAGACATGCAGGCACAAACGTACACTCAAGGTCATAAAAATCAAGGGATGTGCCTTAATCTCTGAGATCTGCTATGGTTAGCCTGCCTCTGGTTAGCAAAGGGGAAGAATGACTTAGATTTATAGTTGTTATGACCATTAATTTTTAAGCTATAGAAATAATTATTTAGATTCTTAAAAACAACTTTGCAAAGGGTCAGACTGAAGGTTCCATTTTGAAAATGTGTGCTGGAACAAGAGGCAAGCTGCTCTAATGGAGCTGTGAAATATTTCAGACTGTCACATTGTATGGTTCTCCAAGCATAGAACATGGGTCTTATAAGGAGACTCTGGAAAATGCGAAATTACTACAACAGCTGAAGGACAGAGAATAGTTCCATTGAGAGAAAAAACTAACGAACAAGTGTCAAAATGGACAGTTGGTGTCAATTCCAAGAGGATTTAAAATTTAGACATGAACTGGAAGAAACCATATTAATAGAGCCAATGTCTGTATGAAAAGAACCTTGTACTTGACAACAATCCATTGTAAACATTTGACACAGCCTGTATTATAGTGCTTAAGAGAAAAGAATAGTGTATTAATGAAAATGAAATATATAACTGCTATATCCCACTCATATGATGCGTTTTCTATTTTCCTGGAAAACAAATTCCAAACACGGGCCAGAGCTTAGTGTACTGATGAACTTTGGGAAGAAGTCCATTTTTCCAAATAAGCAAATCCATAGAAAAGCCTTATGGTTTTATCCGCATTAAGATATGAGAAAATAAATAAAACAAGATTATTTTAAAATAATATTTTATGAACTATATAGATTTTTTAATCACATTTAAGAAATCAAGAGTACTGAAGAACTATTTATAATTCTTCTTGGAGAAGGACTGCAAAAATAATCGTATACTTTATATTTCGCAGCAGCTACTACTCAGTTGCACAGTTTACGGGCAATCCAAGCACAGTTTCTGGGCCAAAGAGCTACCCCGTGACTGGCAGTGAGGCTGTTCTGGCACCGCTGGGAAATCCAAACCCTTGGCTCTGGGAGGAAATGAGCCACAGGGAGGTGCTGAGGTCAACACCATCAAAATAGCCCAGGCACCAGCCTGCTCCTGACCCCAACGGAGCAGGGAGACTGTGGCACGGGCAGTGTCACTTCCTGCCTAGAGATTTTGCAGAGGTAAATTCTTCCCTTGCTACCTGCAATACCAAAACACACAGCCTGTGGCTCTGTGACACATGAGGTTTGGGCATGCAGATCATAGGATCAGATCCTACCATCCACACTATATTCTATGAAGCTCTTTTGTGTGTGAAGGTCCTTTTTATTTATTTAGTCTAAATGTCAGAGAGAGAGGTGCTGAGAACAAGGTAAGTCATAAAGTAGGAATTGGCTTGCACTAGGAAATTTGAAGGATGCTTAAGTGTTACAATGCTTAACTCTTAAATATCCTGCTGCTCAGCAGAATCCTTAGTAATAAGTGTGTGCCCAAACTCAAATTATGTAGAAAAAGAGCCACTAAAGGAAGACACTAAGAAATGAGATGAGTAGGATTTAGAGGACTTCAAGTACTGACAGTGCAAATAAAAAGAGGCAAGGTATAGGTATCCACACAGCCCCAAGACTGTGTCATCCTGTTGTTCGGGAATTCTCATCTAATTGTGAACTAATTCAATTAGGAATTGCTAAATCTAATTTCCCCTTCTAAAATAAAAAACAATAAGTAAATCTCTAACCTAATGTTTTAATCACTCACTTAACAATGTAGGAGACATTGATTTATTTTCATCCTCTTCTTGATTCAGAACAGAGATCTGAATCCTAGTTTATCACATCTTCAGCAAATAAACTGACCCCTGGGACAAGGTAGCCAGGGAATAACCTGTGAACAGTCATGCAGCAGTGTCAGTAGTAGTAGCTTTCAGGAATAACCAAATATTCACTCAAAATATTGGATACTCAGGGAAGCAGCCTGAGGGGGGAAGGCTCTCATATAGCTTGTGGAAGACTGATATTCAAACACCCAATTTTGGCATCAAAGAAAATTGCTGAAGCCTGCACTAAAATGCAGATCTCGCCCCTCCCTTCTGAGAGCTCCAATAGCGATGATCCCTTCCTTTTTCCTTCTTTAGCTCTCCTCAGTTATCCCAGACAAAGTGGAAATATTTCCAATAGGGAATATCATATATCATAGAAAAATAAGGCAAATTACGAGCCTTAGGAAGTCCCATAGTCTATTACATTCTGCTTGAACACTACATCATTTCTGGTAGATGCTTGCACAGCTCCTGCTCTCCAGGTAAACCAGTCTGATGTTTGCTTCTCCTTCCTTCGGGAAACTTAATCTTACCCAAGCATCCCTTGCTATAACTAATTACACAATTTAATGTTAACAATATTAATTATGTTAACCACCAAATGCACTTGCAGTTTTCATCACAGTTTGAATTGACAAAAGCATAGGCACAGCATCATCAATTAATGGTGTTCTCTCTGCTCAGACTTCCTGCTGCTGGGATACTTACCACATTTCCTCTTGTGCTTGGTGTCCTTTGGTAATTGTTTCTCGTTATGTGCCTTGCTTGTCTGATTCTTTCTTTCCCAACCTCAGTTTCATCTTTTCTTTTTGTCCCACCTGCTTCATGACTGCTCTCCCTCAACATTACACTAGACTCATAGCATAATTTAGATTGGAAAGGACTGGAGTCTAGGGCTAGCTGAAAGTTCGATCTGGTTGTTTTGGGTTTTCTGTCTACATAACTCTTCTGGTTTCACTAATTGATGGGCCACAGTCTCATCAAGAATGACATCCTGGTAAGTACTGAACTGCTGCATAAAATGCCTCTGGGAAAGGTGATGATGATGCCATGATGAAAAACATGGCACCCTTACAGTTCAGATATCTCCAAGGTTTTGGAGCAAGGCTTGACAATCTACATTGGAAATTTTGGCACACATTTTCTCCCCCTAACAACTTCTTACAGTGACAAAGAACAAGCATGTTCAGGTAAGCCAGCCTGGTGTTTACTTCTCCTTCCATCAGGAAGTTTAAACTTACCTGGACTTAGACTAAACATGAGACATGTCTGATGGCTCTGACAATTGCTGAAGAAAACAGTTTGGCTTAGCTCAATATCTGCTACCACATACCAATTCTTGTGGTAAAAAGGAACGTAAGGATGGCAGAGAGGAATCCAGCCTGCTCCTATGAGTACTGCAGGGCCTCAGACAAGACAGACAAAATCATCAAGATCTGATATAAGAAGTCATTTTGCTGGACTAATGCAAGCAAATTAGACAACAGGCATTACGCAGGACAATGAGGAACTTGACTAGTATCACCGTACAATCTCTTTAGAATATGAGTAGTATATTTCTGGTTGTCATCACCATACTACAGCCTGACTGCTTGCCAGGAACAGCAGTATGCAACATTAATGGCTCCAATGGAAAAAAAATGTATATATATTTTATATATATATACATATATATATAACTTGAACTCCTCAGGTACAAGAGCAATTCTATTGTCAGATACTGTTCAGCTGCAAACAAATGATGTTTTGTATTGCTACCTCAGATATTTGTGATGAAAATAATCTCAAGCTATTTCAGATCAAAAGCCATCATAGTCAGAAAGATAATTCCTTGAAAGCAGCTAGTTAAGTTTATAGAAGCATTCTATATCACAGCTTACTGGGAAATTTTGGGGTGCCTGGAAAGTCACACTGAGTAGTTTTACTAATGACAGACTCATTTCTATCTCTGCATATAGTGTTGTCAGTTTGGGTTACAACACAGCTGTTGGTCAGTGCACACACACATGGAGTTCTTGAATACTGTGTATGACTAAGATGACTCAGTGACTTTTTCAGAAACAAAAACATAGTTATATAGGTTTGTTGTATGATTAGATAGCTCACGGTGATGAGGAAAAGAGATTTGCTGATTTTAGGCACACTTTGGGTTCAGTGTTAAATTCTTCCTGCATTTCAGTTCAAGCACTCTATCAGCACACATTTATCTTCAGTCAGTAAATGTCATATTCTTCAAGAAAGGGACATCATTGCTTCTTCCAGTTTCATGTTTTTTCCACTTAATTCAGATATCTGACTTTATGAACAGCTTAAAATTTCCCCAAGAAGCTGAACAAATTCACTGCTAATTGAATGCATTGTCAGCACATAACCAAAGTACAGAACACTTGGAATTCTGTAAAATGTTAGAAAATTCCTAGAATCACGGAAACTTCAAACTGGAGATGCTTGACTGACAATGCTCCCCAATGAAAGATGATAACCTGAGCATCTGCAGATTCTTTCTTATTGATCAAGTGCTATTGCTGCCTGTTGAAAATCAAATTTTGCAAAGACACTGACTCAAGAGGCAGCTAATTATAGGCCAAAAATAGGCACTGATGCTGCTTGAATGCCTTCCCATACGACCTTTCGGCTTCAAAACTCAGTTTAGTTGTCCTTTATTCCAATAGCTACTAATGATCATACTTGTAAACGTTTCAGAGACTTTTCATGTTTTGCTGTACATGTTCTAAATATAATGAAGCTTCTTTATTGTGTTGTTAAACACTGGCTTAATATTTGAAGATGAGAATCTTTGTCAGGGCATTCTGTCTCATGCTGTTGAGTAGACTTCATTGGTTTTGTAGAAACACCACTCAGAAACTTGGAATCTCTGTGCAAAACACCGATGCTCTCCTCCACGGTCAAAACAGAAATTCGGATTTTGTATTTTCCAACGAATGTTGAGTTTTCAGTGTTTGCACCAATGGCTTTATCAATGGTGATTATTTTCCTGACTATGATGCATACTTTGGTTGCTTTTTTTCCCTTTGCGTAATTTCCAGGTTAGCATTCAGTTGTGAAATACAGGTTCAGTCTTGCATGTCTTTTACTTAATTCAACAGATCCAGATTTCTTAAAGCAAATGTAAGAGGAAGACATTCTGTAACTGAATTGCAACCTAGAGAGGGTCTCCTTGCTGATAAGTAAAACTGCTCTCATTACCTGGGCTCCCTATTCAATTTGCAATTTGCTAATTAACATGGCTGCAATTAAACAGTTCTGAAGGAAAGGAAGATAAGGTGCAATTACATGAACTGGTAAATGCCACGTTCTATACCCATCTAACTCCTCCATTTTTATGTACAATCCAATTTCAGAAATTACCAATAGATATTCCTAACTGCTTTTATTATTTTTTTCACTACTGCTGTTCCAAGTTGAAGGCAGTAATTCCAACACAGTTTTTACAAGAAAGTGTGTTTTCACACAGTGGCATTTATAATTTATCATTTGTCATGTTATTTAAACACTAGTATCTTCGGAAGTCCTAAACACTCTGTCGCTACCACCAAACAGAATGCGACTGGACTGCTTGATAGGTGTGGACCTATCAAGGTAAAATGAATTAACTGATTATTTGCTATTTGGGGCTTGGTGCTTACATTGGCTCAACTTGTCATTCATCATGCAAAATTACTTCTGTTTGTTTTGTCTGTTTTTCAGTTATTATACTAATCAATATTAATTTCAAATAATAATGAAAATGTTTAACACTTCCATCCATACATTTCTATTAGCCTGCTACAATACACAAGTGTGTGTGTTTAAAAAATAATGACGCTGCAGGTCGATAGATTCTAAGTAAGTAAGTAAGTCAGCTGTTTCACACTTTACAGCTGAAATATTTTCACTAAGTATAAATATAGCTTTATGTTATCTAGTTACTAGTTTCAGAACGCAGATTTAAGATAGATCTTCCAGGAATCCTTTATGCAATCAGAATATATGCATACGGTCCTTCTCTCTACTAAGCATTTGCTCAATGTTTAATTATCAAATCATTTTCCAAGAAATATAATTATACTTTCTCCAAGAACGCAACCATTTACACCAGCTCAGCTAGTCTATTATTTTTATTGCTTTTTTTTTTCAAACAGGGAGTTCAGTCTTTTAGACTATCCAGTTTCTCTGCAATGTTCTGCAGAATAGACTAGTGAATAATCAAATACATGTATTTTTGACCATGTGCCTGCAAGAGTAAGGAGGGCGGGGATAAGACCTATTTTGTCATACACAATTTCTGGAAGCATTATTCCCTTTTCATTCCTGTCATGTTTCCTATGTGTCAAACGAACTGCAGGGGGGACAAAGAGCATCAGCTCAACCAAGGGTCTTTCCACAGCTTGAGACGTTTTATGTTCTCTTTTAGCATGACCACAAGGCTCCTTTCCAACTTTGGAGCCTCACAAAGGTAATTTAAGGTTGTCCACAACCAGAACCTAGGTCAGAGTCACTTATTTACCTTTAGTGAAAGATCTAAACCAATAAGCTTTAACATTTTCTATGCCACATACCCCTGGTATATTAAAGAGACCATGTTACAACATCTGGATCCCAGTGTACTTTAAATAACACATTTTTGAGGCTTAAGGAATCTCAAAACAACTGAAACCTTAGAATCTAAACATAAAAAGTAAAAAGTTGTTAAATGAAATGAACAGGGAAGTGAAGGAGTAGAAGATACACAGTTGTATTTCTTGCACTGACAGATCTCAAGTAACCTTAGTTACAAAGCACGTATCTTAAATGACATACAGTAAAATAACATAATGACCTTCACAGCCTAAAAGAGCCTTGCAGCTGTGCAAATGTTCTGATCACAACATGGTACAATATAGGTTATATTCAAGGTCATTATGGCTATTTAATACACAGCAAATTTCTTTCCAGCGGTCTCTCTTAAAAAAAAAAAGACTTCTATTTTCCAAAAGCAATAGCTATTTTCCTTTTGAAAGTCCATGTAGATAATATACATGGGTACATTTTCCCTAGTTCTAATTACATTATAAAGAGGTCTTTTGTTGTTATTGTTTTGGGGGTTTGTATTTTTTTTTTAAGTTTGGAGGTGATATTGGGCTCATGTTTGAAGATGCTTGAGGATACCACGTTAACTAAAGGGAGACATTTCTCCTGATGAAACCTATTCAGAGCATCCTGTACCTTCCCTGGAAGCTGATATTGGCCTCTCTCAGGACATACAGGCGACAGATTTGGTGAACAATCACCAAATGTGGCAACTCATGAATATTAAGGTCCTGACAGCTGAACACTTGGTTCCCACATTTGGTGGGAGGTATAATTTTAAGGGCCTTCAAGTTGTTTTCCAGGTACAGAGCTGACATTATTACTGGGAAGGGATGTACAGACATTGGTCTTTCAATGACTAAAAGGAGATGAAATATGCAGGAGACTGTGAGTGACACAAAAGGGCCCAGGAAAGCACCAACTCGTGTACCAACTCCATGCTGATGAAAAAGGAAAGAAGTTAGAACAAATGAATAACAAAAATGTTTGTATATCAGGGATCCTTATCCTTGGGGATAAAGAAAGTAGATATGTGAAAATATTTTTTCCTTGCTATAACTCAGAAAGAAAATTAGACATTTTATTAAGAAAGAATATGCAAAAATAGGATTCTTTGCATTAAAGCCCATTAAATCTGAAGGAGTTTAGATGCACACCGACCAAAGGGCTTGTGAAAAGCTAAAGAGAGAAAGGAAACTGACTGATGCTTTGAAAAGGGATGGTCACCCTTCAGACTACCCGAAGCACGTGATGAGAACACTGACTTCAAATATACCAGGAATGTATTCATGGAAAGTAAGATGATGTCAGTAATATGGCAATAGCAGGAGTATAAAAATATCCACCACTGGAAATCAATAAAAAAGTACTACATATCTGGAAGAGATTATAAATAAGCAAAGTTATGGACTAAAACTTCATTCCTCAGAGAGCACAAAAGGGCTCTTTATAAACATAAGAAGGAAAACACTAAGATAAGTAAGCTAACATCCACAGAAGGGTTAAATATGACCATGTCTGGGCCTTGAAACAGGCCAGTTCACAGAATCACTCAAGGTGAACTTGAAATCTCCTAGTGAGGCATGAAGGCCAGTCCTGGAAACTATCCTTCACATCTGAGTGTGCTGCCACTGGCTTAGCACGGCTAAATGTCATACCTAAGGAAGGAGGGCAAACAACACCTAGGATGCAGCAGCTATGTCTGCTAAAGTGGAAAACATGTTAGGGGAGCCAAGACATTGTTCTGTAGTTGCCATATAGTATCAAAATGCTAATGGTATGGCACACAAATGATTTCAGGCAAGTTGTAACATGCATGGCAAGCTTTATATGATCAACTAATAGATATGTGAGAAAAGAGGTAAAGATGATGTGTAGAGAACAAAACCTAGAAGTACAAGCCATGTAGAATGTACAAATTACAAATCATGCAGAAATCAACACTTCTTCAAAATCACGAACTAGTATATTTGTCCATAAAGGCAGAACACGACTGAAAATATCAGAATAAATACTGAAATTATAGATAGCAGACAAACAAGAGTTCTTACAAACAAAGGGAATTCTACAGGACATTTATATGATGACATTGCTTCCACTATTTTAGTTACCTTTAAGAAAGAGTAATATGAGGACTGAATTAATGACATACAAGGTAATAAGCCAAGACCAAGTAATACCTATATTTGACTGCAGCTTAACTAACTTTACTAAGTCATCTAGTGCTATGTGTCTATAATCAAACGTCTCATTAAACTGGCATGCCTGTGTGCCAAAGGACACCAGGAAACCAAAAGAATATTGGAAATGGGTGACAAAACAGTTGTATACAGTTTAAGTATAAAAAGTGATCATAAATATAATTATTACCTGCTTTTGTGCTACTATTTAGCTATTGCCCTTTTGATTAAGATTGGGTTTAGATGTCGTCGTCATCATGTTCTGAAGCTATGAGGCATGAAAACGCACTCCCCACTCCAAACAGGTTATAATCTAAATAAACAATTATGTGACTGTAAAATGATCTTTCACATAATTACAAAATACATGATGGCAAAGAACATGATTGAATAGCATGTGGTTTGTCTTATGTCACTTTTCATATCATTGCCCTCATTTTTTCTCTAATCCCACACAGAAGTCATCCTTATTTATTACTCCCTTTCTTCCTACAAAGAATAACTGTTCATGGACAGAACCATGGAAAATGCCCGTCACAGCCAGCAATGGTGCAATGGGCCTCTCGTTTCTGATCGACACTCCCTCCTCCCTGGGAAAATGTCTTGTAGTAAAATAAATGTGTTTGTGCAGTGGTGACTATTTGTCACTGTAGGCCCTGACACAGGCATTAAAGCATCTGCCATTTAGAAGTGTGTCTCATAACTGCCCAACATGAGAGCTGTAATGAAATCCTACCTTACCATACTGAACTAGAGAGGTCTGTTTAGTTAGCAAGGTTGCACCTCTCAGATGCTAACAGGACTGTAACTGATATGAACACTAAAGTCCATACCCAATCCAAGGAAAACGGCAATAATTTGAAGCACTCATACAGCCAAGGTCTCAGTGAAGAAGATTTTTTTAAATCTTCCCTTACCAAGACCGGAAAATTATGTGAAACTGTCATTCAGATTTCTACCTTTCTCACTTCCTAACTCCACAGCATGTACTAGCAGGCACCCCTGCACTTTGCAGACCTGTGAGGAATGATTGCTCCCACATGCTTTGAAATTCCGGTGCTTTTGGCATGCGGGGCACACGCACTTCCTCTAGGCAGTTCCTAAAGCTCCAGAGAGAATGCACATGGCACTGTGGATGTGCAAACAATATCAGGTATCTGGGCATGCATTCCTTGAATGCAGCCAAATAAATAATAAAATATAGGTAAGCAAAAGTGCGCTGGCAGTCTAACAACACACTATATAATGTAAATCAAGAATTACATCTGGTCCATATTGTCCCCTGCAGATCTCTGAAATTCATACATTTAAGGCCAGACGAGCTCCTACAGAGCATGAGCCATGGAGTCCCATTCACTCCATTCCTGCAGCAAGAATTGTTCTTCACTGAATCCCTATAATGTTCTTTTGCTTAAATTTCTCAGAGGTCATTGTCAGTGTAAGAAAAGCTGATCCCCGCACAGAGTGGCCAAGACTCCTAGAAAACTCACAGAACTGCCCCTGTTTCTGTTCACAATATATTTCTGTGGAAAAAAAAAAAAAAGTTGATTCAGGGATAAATACTTTTTACCACCTTACCTCTCTTTTATGCGCCTTGTGCTTTACAGTTTTCACATCTCTGTGCAGTTTCAAACATCTTTAAAAACAGAAGATGAATGTTTCTGTCATCTACTTAAAACTTCTTTCTCGAGGCAAAGCAACAACATGCCAAGCTTCTCTGCAGTTCTTTCCAGTGAACTGTGACTATGGCTACATTAGTGGGTTCTGTAGAAATTCCTACTGTTGGACATGCAACACTAGGATAATATTTCAGGGGGGGGGAAGCTTCCATAAACTGAAGCATCCCTATTAGATGTGGGCACACAATTAACTGCACCTCTAGAGTGTCTTCCAGCTTAGTTTTCCCTGTACAGAACGCTGTACAGAGTGTAACACACTCTGAGAGCACCCTGTAAGGAGCATAAAAGTGTGGTAAGTGGCGAATATCAGATTTTCTCCATAAGGACATTCCTGACCTAAATTGAGAATGTAAACACATCCTCTGTGAGAATTTGCATGTACTTTTTGACATCTGAGGAAGAATGGCAGACAACTAACATTCTTATAGCTTAGACTAGTCTCCCAATTATACAATTACAGGTTACAAGTGAAAACAAAATGCAAATGTCAACACATATCTCCAAAGATGCCACCTACTCCTAGCTGAATTTACCGCCAAACGCAGGTGAGAAGGTCTGTGTGGGAGGTGAAGGTGACTGAGCCTAGTATAACACAGAAGAATATGAGCCTAGACTTGCTCTGTAGTGAAGATGTAGTTTAAGTGGTTGTCTTGACATAAAATTATAACGAGGACAATATATGACTTTTTCTGTTTTGAAATGAGATGAGCAAGGTGATAGGAGGTGATACTGTATATCTGACAAAAAAAGGCACATTAGAATTATAAGAAGAAGAGAAAGTCAAATGTTAGAGAGATTTCAGAAACTTGATGAAACATGAGTTCTGAAGCATGCAAATTGAGAAATGTAGAAATAATGGTGGAAGAATATCATTGCAAATTAACAATAAAATGTATTCAAAAGGAAGCTTCCCACAAGATGCTATTGAATATGAGCATGAAAGACAGAAAAAAAGGAGGGGTAGGGGGGAAGAATAGGTATGTGAACAGAAAAAAAAAATCTGTATATGAAGTGAAAGCAAATTCTGAAGACCCTAGTGTGCCCAGATTTGGGTTTACGCTGAAAATCTGCACTTCAGAAATCTTTAAGAAGTAACTCAGTTATCAGTGTCTGATAGCAAAGATATCTAAGCACTTGACAAAACAAAGGTGGTATCACATAGGCAGAACAGGGCTATAGTAGGCCAGGGATATAACAGGCTGAAAATTTCAGCTTCTTCTGAGTTGACCCTTTCAGAGTGACAAACAGAATCCTGGTCCCCACTGATCACGGATGCCCTGTAAAGAAGAGTCAGAGAGACCAAAATTAAACATCTACAGTTTCTGAGGCTAAAGGAAGTCAGGGGAGAGTGAAGGTGAAGGGGGTTTTTGGAGTGGTATTGCAGAGTTCAGGAAGTCCTAGATGACTAAATAATTATCTTCAATTCTCATCTGAACTTACAACTAAAGCCATAATGTGCCAAAAGTGAGCAAAGTCACAGTTACTGGCTCATTTTTCAACCACAGTTACACAAGAAAGTTTAGAATTAATTTTGAAAGAAAGAGTGATTGAAGTTCTGGAAATCAACTGTGACTTAAAATGAAGTGTGTGCTTCCTGGATTTGGGTATTGCTGTTTTATTGAAATACCTCCTTATTAGGTTTTTATAAAACAGTGAAATACATAAGATCTTATCTTTTATTTGTGTAAATGTATTTATACTCTATTTTTGATAGAGGAGCACACAACAAATTATTACCTGTTCTGGTGGCAGTAGAACCAAGTGAGTGAAGAACTGCCTTTACAGACTGAGAATCAGTGGGGCTATATGGGGCACTATCAGAACTCACTGAAGTTACAAATGGACATTCCCAAAGTTCCCTCTTCCAATTCCACATCCAGTTCTTCCTGCTCGCATGGTTTACTTCCCCTTATGTCCCTGTGCTTGTGTCTAAGATGATCAAAAGCAAAAATAAATAAATAGATAAATAAATAAATAGGACTAGCACCAGTTTTTGATTCTTCCACTTGTCCCATTTTTTGTAATGGAGAATATCACTGATGACTTTTTGTTCAAACAAAATGGTTGCTTGCCAGCTGTGCTATGTTCACCAAAGAGCTGGAGTGAGAGTGTAACTGCTTGCAGCAACATCCAAGCTACTTAGGTGATGGGGGAATTGGCCCACTCTGTTTAAACTAAACTTCAACTACATTTGGTAGGAGTTTTGCTCAATAATGGGCAATATTTGTCCAATTTACTGTGAGGAACAAGAACTGCTGGCGCCAGCACTCAGTGAATAAGTGTTGAAAAAAAGAACATTTTATTTCGTTTTTGTTTCTTGTCTAACAAAAAAAAAAAAAAAAGGGAAATCCATTGACAGCAAAAGGAGCAGCTGGCTTCTGAACCTGAGGTTCCCGACTGCCAAAGTCCAATTAAACTCCATGAAAGGACAACAATACTTTAGTAATGACATTTTCCCCTAAACGGAACTTTTAGTTGTGCAACTTAACAGCACATTCATCTTTTCTATAGCTACCTTGTTTCAGTGATGGAACTAGAGGAAGTTAAAAGAAGAAAATAACTTTAGTAAAGATGAAAGTGTTTAAAATATTCAGCAAACTTACATTCATTATTTTTGTTATTAGCATATTAGCGTTTTGTTAATAGCATAACCCAGACGTCCCTGCGGCACTCAGAGACACATTATGCCAAGAAGCAGATCTTCCCTAAATCACTGACAGTCTAAACTGTTGAGTTGTAAAATGGGAATAAGATGGGGAAAGGTCAGCATTATATCCCTTTTTAAAGATAGAAAATTAAATCACAGGGAGATTAAGTGACAGGTCAAAGGTCACACAGAAGGCCAGTGGCAGAGCAGGAAAACTGGGAAATTGTCTCTTAAGTTCAGCTCCCTAAGCGCAAGACTACCCTTCCTTTAATGTGAAAACAAATAAAGTAGATGAAGATCATCTACTAGTCAGGAAATATCATTATGCTAGTAGTGCCTGGGTGCTGCAGCTCTCCTTTACAGTGGGCATCCGAGAAAGAGAGCCTAAAGCACATTCACTAGTTGTAACTCAGTGACTTGGTGTTCAGGGGTTGGAATAGTAGTATCAAAATGAGTTTCACTGAGAACAATCTGAATTTCCCTGTCTCATACAGAAATTGATATTGTCCAGCCTTATTAAGGCAGAAGTGACAGCCAGTCCAACAGGACCACCTTGGTGAAAACAATATTGCAATTACTCTTTTATTTGTACTCACAGTCCCAAATCAAAAGCAAATTCAGAGAATTAGTCAATTATCAAGTTAATTGCAGCTCACATATTTCATGTAAGTAGAAAGTACATGTGATTTAAGGAACACAGGACAGGACAGGGCAAGAAGCAAACAGGTCATTTTTCCCCGGCTTGTCTTTCTTGAAGTGAGAGAGGCCTCCACCTGATCCGACATTACAGCACACGCTGCTGGAGAGTGTCCACATGCCCCGTTTCTGGCTCTGGGGGCAGGAAGCTGCGCATGTCTTGCCAAGGCCAAGCGAGTGAGCAGCAGTCAGAACAGATGCCTGGGCTTTGCTTGCCCTAAACGCCTCCAAGGACAGGGGCAGTCCGGAGAGTCAATCCAGGCTGCAACCCAGTCACCTGGAGTCATTTCTGTCACCTCATAGGCAGGACGGGGAAGTCCAGGTCAAAGCCTAAGCCAAGGTACAACCGCGCGGGCGTTTCAGCAGCGTAGCGAGGCCCTGCCCTGGCGGCCCTCCCCATGTGCACGGAGAGGAGTGGTGTGCTTGGCTCCTAACCTCCGGCTGGCCCGGGCGGGGGAAAGGCATGTTTCGGGGGAGGGAGGGAAAGAGCAGGGGCTCCTTCTGAAAGTATCAACCCGTCTGTTTGGAGAGTCATGGCTGCCTTTGAAACCGCTCCCATACATCTATACTTAGCACTGGGGCAAGGAGCGTGTGCGTGTGTGTGTGCGCGCGCAAGGGGGCCGGGGCGCGCTCGGCTGCAGCCCCACGTCCCTGTCGTCCAGCCGTGTCCCACTCCGCCACGACTCTCCTTGCCCCCACCGTGCGCCTATCCGCTCCGGCCCAGCTCGTGAGCTTTCAGATGGGAGTATGGAAAGAGGTTTTGTTTGTTTTGTTTGTTTTCCCTTTTTTTTTTTTTAATTTGTTCCCCTCCTGCTCCCTCCTCTCTCTCTAAACAGGAGATGTTCTCAGGACAGCGCCCAGGAGACTGGCTGGAATCAGATTTGGAGGGTGATGCACCACGACAGCTAAAAGTTGGATAGGGTTTCAGCAGCTCCTATATAAAGCAGGGGGGGACTTATGTCACCGCACTAATTAAATTCCATCTGGGTTGTTCCTCGGGGTGTTTTTGAGCCTGCCACCCAACTCGGGCAGGCAGAGAGGCCGCGGGGACAGCATGATGATGGACCTTTTTGAAACGGGCTCCTATTTCTTCTACTTGGACGGGGAGAATGGAGCCCTGCAGCAGCTGGAGATGGCAGAGGGCTCCCCTCTGTACCCGGGCAGCGATGGCACCTTGTCCCCCTGTCAGGACCAAATGCCACCGGAGGCCGGCAGCGACAGCAGCGGAGAGGAGCATGTGCTGGCACCGCCGGGACTACAGCCCCCTCACTGCCCCGGCCAGTGTTTGATCTGGGCTTGTAAAACCTGCAAGAGAAAGTCAGCCCCCACGGACAGGAGGAAAGCGGCCACGCTGCGGGAGAGGCGGCGGCTGAAGAAGATCAACGAAGCCTTCGAGGCTCTCAAAAGGCGGACTGTGGCGAATCCCAACCAGAGGCTGCCCAAGGTGGAGATCTTGCGGAGCGCCATCAGCTACATCGAGCGGCTGCAGGACCTCCTGCACCGCCTGGATCAGCAGGAGAACATGCAGGAGATCGGGGGCGACCCCTTCAGCTTCAGCCCCAAGCAGGGAAATGTAAGCGCTGCCGCCTGCTCCCTCCCGCCGCGCTGACATCCAGCCGCCCCCTCACCCTCTCCCCAAGTCCTTAGCACGGCCTGGCGCCGGCCCGGGCCGCCGGGCACCGAGCGGGGGCTCCTCGAAGCAAGCGCAGCCCTTCGGACCTCCAGCGGGCCCGGGGAGCCGCCGGCCACTGCTCTAACCCGCGCCGTGTCTCTCCCTGCCCCCTTCTCCCTCCTCCCCCCGACCCCAACCCCTACTCCTACCCCAACCCCGCCGCCGTGTGTTTGCTTCAGATCCCCAGCTCAGACTTCCTGAGCACCTGCAGCTCCGACTGGCAGACCGTTCCCGATCATTCCCGAGGGCTGGGAGTCAGTCCCAAAGAAGGTAACGGCGCACGCGGCGAGGGTGGGAGGCGCGGCGCGGCGAGCGCACCCCGAGAGCCCTAAGGCCCCCCGAGCCCGCTAACGGTCACCGAGGTGGCCGGCTAACGGCTCCCGAGGCCGCTAACGGTCACCGAGCTGGCCGGCTAACGGCTCCCAAACCCGCTAACGGCCGCCGAGACCGCGCGCCGTTTCGTTGCTCCCCGCGGCCGGAGCCCCTCACGGTGGCGGGCGGCCTCGCTCCCTCCCGCTGTGGCGCTCCGGGCGAGGAGAAGCCGTTTGGTCTCTGATTTTTATTTTCTTTAATTTCCCACTTAAGCAGGGGGCTCCATCGTCGAGTCGTCGGCTTCCAGCAGCCTTCGCTGTCTCTCTTCCATAGTGGACAGTATCTCTTCGGATGAGCCCAAACTACCCAGCGTGGAGGAGGTGGTGGAGAAA
Organism: Tinamus guttatus; assembly: GCF_059628265.1. Classification (NCBI taxonomy): domain Eukaryota; kingdom Metazoa; phylum Chordata; class Aves; order Tinamiformes; family Tinamidae; genus Tinamus; species Tinamus guttatus. Next base: position 1,049,180 of record NW_028288933.1, read on the forward strand.
TAAATCCAGCCGCTCTGGTAGTATATTTCACGGAGATGGAAACCCCCTCCTCCCCCCATCTCCTCCACAGCCTAAATAACGAATTAAATTAATATAGCGGAAAGCCCAGGCAGGGGCCTTGCTAAGGTCGAGTCAAAGCACACTTTCCCCAACGAAAATGGCCCTCGCCGACTCAAACCATATAGACTTTGCCCTATTTCCCTATTCTTTTTTCTCTGGGTTTTGTTTTCTTTAAACTTCTTTGCATAGACCACTTTTTTTTTTTTAATACTTACTCGTGTACCGGTGATCCGCTTTGTCCAGCGCTCACCGAAAAGTTCATTCCTGCCTGAGTGAAGCTGTTGGTTGCATTTCGTGTTAGTCATATTTAAAGAGTTCCCGCCTCGTCTCTTTCTCTTTTTTTTTCTGTAAATAATTTCTCTACTGTCGTTTCTCTTTTTTTTTCTTCCTTTTTTTTTTTTTTGTAAACATGACAAATATATATTTAAATGGTGGACTGTAATATTGTATATAAGAACAGACGGATTTCTCGGATTGTAAAATAAAGTTCTTTATGTTACAGAGTTTCTCCCCGCTTCCTCCCCTCCTCCCTTCGCAATTAAATCATAACCCGATCCTGGAAGCCAAAATCTGTGAGATGGAGCCGCGAAGACTCGGACCGCAGCCGAGCCACAAACTAGGAGCGTTTCTCCTTGCCTAGGGGCGCTCGGGCGGCGTTGTTGGCCCTGCCCCGGGGTGGCTTTGTTTACTTTGGGGTTTGTTTTGTTTTTGTTGTTTCTGCCCGTGGAAGCAGGGCGGGCGTTTGGGGGCTGCCGTTTCCGTGCAGCGCTCGGTGCACAGGCGCCTCCGCGCCTCGGACGGGCTCCATCCTCGCTCCCGAAAATGTCCCTGTCCCTCCCGACTCATGCCCGGCTTTCTGTATTCTTTGTACGCACTTTGCCCGTGGGAGCTGCGCAAGCCGCAGGGAAAGCTCAGGCAGCCCCAGGAGCGTCTCGGCCTCCGGGTTTTCATTTATCGCCTTCCCCGTGGTGCGCTCAGCGCCTCTCGCCTTCTCCGCTGGGCGCCGGGCCCTGGAGCGCGGGCTCCGTATGCGGCGCAATTTATAGCCCCGCTGCGGGGTCGCCGCGGGCCGGAGGCCTCCAAGGTCACTCCCCGGGGCGCCCCGGGCGCTTCGGCTCGTAGCGCCAGGACGCGGCGGCCGCGGAGCTCCCGGCCGCGCACGCGGGGGCTCTGGCTTTGGCCCGTGTTCGTTCCGTGAGCGGCCCCAGTATCGCCCCCGGCAGCCGAGTAACCCGAGCGGTGCTGGCGGCGAGCGCGGCCCGCCGAGGCTGCGGCAAGTAGCGGGAGCCCCGCGCCGGGCTCCCCCCGGCGGACCCGCCGCCTTGGCCATTAGCGCGTTTGCCTTTCATATTAACAACGATAATCTTTACCTAAGCCCGAAGCCAAAGCAAACAGGGGCCCGCAATCACCGAATCAAAGGGTAATAACTGCCTAAGGACAAGAGGGTTGTGGTTTCATCAACCCTTATTTATTTGTTTACTTATTTTTCCAGAGGGGCCACGAGCAAAGTTACCAGCTTTACCCGAATCCCTCCCCGCTGCCCCTTCTCTCCGCAGCGCATTGAAGGTGGAACCCGACGGGAGCCACCTGCTCGCCGCGGCCACCAGGCACCTGCGCGGCCCCGCGGTTTGAAAGCCCGTCGCTATTTATTATTAATAATAATAATTGTAGCTATTTTGCGTCTGCATTTGCCTAATCTAAATCTAAATCTGCCTGCAAAGCGCAGGGGGAGGTGGGCAGCCGGAGCAGACTCAGCTTATTTTCAGGTGAGGAACCCTGGAGCTATTTCCACAGAAAGGATAAAAAAAAAGAAAAGAAAAGAAAAGGAAAGGAAAAGAAAAGAAAAGAAAAGAAAAGAAAAGAAAAGAAAAGAAAAGAAAAGAAAAGAAAAGAAAAGAAAAGAAAAGAAAAGAAAAGAAAAGAAAAGGAAAGGAAAGGAAAGGAAAGAAAAGAAAAGAAAAGAAAAGAAAAGAAAAGAAAAGAAAAGAAAAGAAAAGAAAAGAAAAGAAAAGAAAAGAAAAGAAAAGAAAGGAAAAGATCTCTGCTTGGGTCGCTGCAGCGTGCAAGAACCCGTACGATTTTTCTAGGGCTTTCCCCTCTCCTTGGAAAGCACAAGTAAATACACAAATAAATAAGGAGATGGTTTCCAGACACGGGAGAAGCGGGGCGGGAAGGGCTCGGAGAGCCGGACCGTGTGCTGGCCAAGACGCCCCTACGGCTGCAGCAACTAGCGGCTTTTTCCCAGTCTCAAGGCTGCTAAAAAGGAATAAAAATAAAGAACCCCCGCCCCCAAGCCGCGACCCTTTGATCTCCCCCGGGAGCCGCAGGCCGGGCCGGCGGGGCGATGCAGCCCCCGGCAGGTACCCGTGTGTTTGCTTAGGTGCTCCCGCTTCCCAGCGCGCCGCGAGCCAAACGCCGGCGGGGCGTTCGCGCCGTTTGCGCGGCTCCCGTCCCGCTCCCCGTCGCCCGGGGCGGTGCGCGGGGCCTGGACCCCTGGGGACCCCGCGAGCGGGGGGGGACCCCTCGCGCTGCGAGGCCGCTCTAGCAGCGGAGCCGGCCCGGAGGCGACACTAATTACAGCGGGTTTCCCGCTCTGAGTGACAGGCTGTTTCCATCCTTCCTTCCCCCTCCCTCCCCCAAATAGCCAAGAGAAAGAGAAATACATTTTCTTAGGTCCTCAAATAGATTTTTATTTGGGGGGTGGGAGGGGTGGATAACGTTTCTCAGCACCTCCATCCCCTCGGGATGAGGAGTTAAGGCTCCGGACGCAAGAGGAGCGGAGCGGGGGCAGCGGCGCTCGTAGAAAGACGCGTTTTGCGTGCGGGAGAAGCCTCAGAGCCGAGAGCGGGGCCGTTTTAGGTGGCGCAGAGGCGCAACCGGGGCAGGAGGCCGAGCGCCTGCCGCCCCCTTGGCCCACGCAGGGAAATCGAGGGGAAACTTCCCCGTCCTGCGGCCCGGCTGAAACACCAACCTGCTCCTCAAGACCAGCACCTTCCAAGCTGGGTTTTTGCGCCTTCGCCGCCTTTCTGTAATTTATTTCCCGGGCCCAGGTCGCTACTCTCCGTTCGCTTTAACTCAGCAACATGATTTTATTCGCAGGTACGGAGAAGTCGCCTTTGCCCCCTCGTCATGTTTCCCTCGGCTACAAAAGCCACCTGGGTGAAACCGAAGGCTTCCCGCGCGCTACCAAATGCCTGTTAAATGGCTTCATTACCGCTAATGACCCCTGCACGGCTCCGCCGCGCTGCTGCCGCGGAGCTTTTGTCCCTGGCGCTTGTGTAAAGTTACTTAGGGACTGCGGGGTTAGAAATTTTACACTTCCAGGAGGGCTGTGCTGCGCCGGCAGCTGGGACGCATCTGTAACGGTGCGAGCAGAAAATCGGGCAGCCCGGCCCGCTGCGCGACTCCGGTGCCTCCCGAGCGGCAGCGAGTCCCACGGGAGGGGCAGGGGCGCGAAGGGGGTTTGCCCGGCACCAAACACGCACTTTTTTTTTTTTTTTTTTTTTTTTTTAGTACCTTTTCGTGCGGCCCAGTCCGAGAGCGCTAAAATTTGAACGGCTGCCCCGCTCCCCTCCCCCTCTTCCCCTGCCACCCTCTGCGACACCCGTTTCTGTCCTCCAGCCTAAACGTGTGACAGCAAAACTGGGAGTGCAGGACAAAACACCCCGTAGGATAAAACGCAAAGGACGGATTACTGGGGCCCTAGCAGAGCCCTCACTGCGGCAGGCGACACGATGCCAACCCCACCAGGGCAACTGCCCCCGCCACCACCTTCTCCGTCTCCTGCCCGAGGCGGCTCCGCTCAAGCCCCGGGCCCGTCGCAAGCAGCCCGGCCGCAGGGCTGGCCCCGAGAGCAGCGCCCGGGAGCAAATTGTGGCCGGGGGGCCCGCAGGGGGCCTGCCCAGGCACCCCCCTCCCCGCGGGGGATGCGGTGGGATACGCTAATGGCGAGACCGGCCTCCCTTAACACGGATATATAAGGGCCCCGCTCCAGGCGCAGGGCCACTCCGCCGATTCCCGGGGAAGTCGCCCCGACGGCCGCCCCTGCCTGCCCCTTCCCCACGCTCCCCGCTCTGCCCGCCGCGCCATGGAGGTCATGGAGAGCTGCCACTTCTCCCCGGGCGAGCTCTTCTACGACAGCTCCTGCCTCTCGTCCCCGGAGGGCGACTTCGCCGAGGACGTGGGGGCGCGGGCCGCCGGCGCCCGCGAGGGCGAGGAGGAAGAGGAGCACGTGCGGGCGCCCCGCGGCCACCGCCAGGCCGGGCGCTGCCTCCTGTGGGCCTGCAAGGCCTGCAAGAGGAGGCCCTCCAGCACGGACCGGCGCAGGGCGGCCACCATGAGGGAGCGGAGGCGCCTCAAGAAGGTCAACCAGGCGTTCGAGACGCTCAAGCGCTGCACCACGGCCAACCCCAGCCAGAGGCTGCCCAAGGTGGAGATCCTGCGGAACGCCATCAGGTACATCGAGAGCCTCCAGGAGCTCCTGCGCCAACAGGTTGAGAACTACTACCACCTGCCGGGGCAGAGCTGCTCCGAGCCCGCCAGCCCCACCTCCAGCTGCTCGGACATGGTGAGAGGCGCCCGCGGTGCGGGGATGCGGGCAGGAAAGTGACCCCGCTCGGATGCAGCCCGTGCTGGGGGGCAGCGCCCCGGGGGCTCCTCTTCCTCCCGCAGCTCAGTGCCGGGGGCAGCGGGTGGGAGGCGGAGGGCGCAGAGGAGCCAGTGCCCGGGCCCCCGGTTCGCTCCGCTCCGGGACTGCCTGGGCTGCGAGGGGCGCCCCTCACCGCGGCGCCGCGGCGGTGCCCGCTCGCTCTGTTGCAGGCTGAATGCGGCAGCAGCCCCGGCTGGTCCGCGAGAGGCGGCAGCTTCGACGCGCTCTATTGCTCCGAGGTGGCCCACGGTAAGACCGGACACCCCTTCCCCTCACCAATCCCGTCCCCAAGAAAACCCAAACCCACCCCGCTATAACGCGCCCCCCGCCCCGCGCGCAGGCTACGCGGTGGAGCCGAGCGGCGCCCTGTCCAGCCTCGACTGCCTCTCCAGCATCGTGGACCGCCTCTCCCCGGCCCCGCAGCACCAGCACCAGCAGCAGCAGCCGCCGCCGCTGCCCCTCGGCGGCGCCGCCTCCCCCGCGCCCGGCGACGGCCTCGACTCGGGGCCGGGGACGCCCGCGACGCCGCCGCCCCCACGGACCTACCAGGCGCTATGAGGGGCCCGGGGGGGCGGCGACCCCTGCCCGCCCCCCGGCCCTGGTTTCCCTGCAAGCGCTTCCCGGGGCCGCCCCGTCGGGGTCCCCGTCGCCAATAAAACCTCTTGCAACAGAGCAGCCTGGCCGGGTGGTTCTTTAACGCCGGGCCCGGCCTCGTGTCTCGCTCCCAAGGCCCTGTCACCGGGTGATGCAGCGAGGTGAAGGCTGCGGGGCCCGTCTCTCCCACCGCCAGCGAGTCTTAGCGGGGGCTGCGCTCGGAGGAGTAAGAATTGGCAGGGTCCAACCCTCCCTCCCTGCCTTTGAGGCTATGGGCAGTTTCCTCTGATACCTGGAGGAGTAAAATGATGTTTCAACACCTTTGTCTTTTCTTTCTTTCTTTCTTTATTTCCTGGCAAAGCCCTTGTTGTGCTCAGTGGGCTCGCACGAGGACTGAGCAGGCACGTGGAGATTTGGCCCTAAAATCACGTGGTGACTCTGTGACATTGTAGGGCCTCGCGCTGTCGCTCCACAGGGGAATTCTGCTCTCTTGGAGACAAATTTAGCAGAGCTGGTAAGAACCCACCGCAAACCCCTGTCACGCAATGTGTGAGGTGCATTTCACAATATTCAGAAAGCAATATCGAGGAATGTGCTCCTGATGCCTTTGGTCCCCGCTGCCCAGCATGAAAATTCATGACTCATCCCTTAATATTTGTGGTCACATGGGTCCAGAAATAGCCAGGTGGAGCCTTCATGAGTTTCAGAGGTAACAAATCAGGCACTACATCTAGCTCTTTCTACCATGAAACGTTTCCAGCCCTTTGTACTTCTCCAGTTGTCGTCCAAAACTTTTCTAGCCCCCATCAAAGAGCTGGGAGGGCAAGATGATTCCTTGGGGGCATTCGGGAACATCTCCCGTGCCAAGTACTCTGGGTGGGAAGGGACCTGCACTTCGCTAGCATGGAGAGAACGGTGAATTTGCCATTTGTGTTTGTGGTGTTGGCTGCGAGAGGCCTGGAAGTGGCGTTTCCCCTGGGGGTAATTCACTGTGTCACGCACGGCTGCGTCGCTGCGGGGGTCACCCCTCGCAGAGCTGGCTCCTGAGCATGCTGCTCACATGCAGCCCCTCGTGCAGCACAGACCACTTCAGGTGATGGTTCCAGACGAGCCAAGCCGGAGATCCTGCTGCATTTCAGTGTGTGCAGCGCTGGCCTTGGCAAGCGACCGCCTGCGAAGCACGCAGAGCAATGCCGGTGAGTCACATGCTGGTAACGGACACCTCTCCGGGGCTTGCAGACGTTTTAGGAGTTGCAAAAAGGTCAATAGTTTGGAGAAGCACCTTCCCGAGAGCGAGGAGCGAGTGGAAGCGTCACGTGTGTGGGATGTCTGCCTGTAGCCACCTCAGCCACGCGGGGCCAGGTTGCCACCTGAGGGTTGTGCTTTTACCAACCGGCTGTTGTCTTACAGGACAACCAGCTCTTAATTGTAGGATGTCTGTAAGGAAAGCTCCCACAAATGAAAATGTGCTGCAAACCGTGGATATCTGGAATGATGAAGAAGTGGAAGACTCCTTATGGACACACACAAACACCCTTTAGCCTGTGGATTAGGAAGAACCAAGGATAAAATTAGGGCTATTGTGAGAGATAGGCTGTTGTGGTCAAATATTGCCTGTTCAGAAAGAATCAGTGGGACCCAAAACGAGGCTTTAGCGTCTGGGTAAATCACATTCATTTAAAGAGGGCGATGCTCCACCAATGTGCAAGAGGACAACGGTCTAGAAAACCGAGCTCCGTCTCTCCTGAAATGCCTAATACCTGTCTTAGTATTAATGGCATGCAGGGATCTTGCACATCAGTGGGTGTGTGAAGTGGTGTCTCACAGTGTCAGATCAACATGACACAGACCACCCTCCCCTGGCCTGAAGTTTCCTATCACTCATTCACTGTAGGGAAGGGCATAATTCCATGCAATCTTAAAAACAAAATTCAATTTTACTTCTGAAAAATGTACTTTCTTAGCTTATACTCTGAATGAAGCAAGCAGCTGCACTTCATATTCTGTGGAGAGCCTCTTTTATCTTTCATTAAGAAACCAAGAAATCTGCCGTGAAATAAATTATTCAATCTTGCATCAAAAGGTCCACAGGTGGCCACAAAACTAACAAAGGAACCTAGCAAAAACCTCTTAAATATAATGTCAGGAAAATATTGTCTCAAGGAAGAAAGAGATTTAATACTTTCTGGAGCTGTGTTGCTATTGTTAGAAAACATGCAAAGCTGATTTTTAGGCTTAGTCCAAGGAAAGCCTGTCTTGAAGGGCTGATATTTCCTTCCTCCCCTTTCTTTATGGAAAAAAGAAAAAAAAAATAAAGCCCTACCATGTATTATCCATGTAGACAATAGATTAGTCTTCCTCTTCCATCAGGAATAGTCATTTCTACTGTTTGCAAAAAATGTGCCTAGGTACTGCTCAGCTTTCTGGCTGTGTTTTGGGGTAATTCAGGGTGTTCCTGGGACACAGGTAGACCTGGTGGCCGCAGGCAGCTCAGACCTGGTGGCCGCAGGCAGCTCACGCCTTCCCGCTCTCCTGCCCTCACGGGCTCTTCCCTGGCCTCACCTTGCTCCCCTGGGTGGTCTGTGGGGTCCAGCAGCGCGGCCCCGCTGCCGCCCTGGGCAGCCCCGCTGGGGTGGCAGCCTCACAGCTGGCCACAGCTGGTGTGGGGAGCACGGTTGGCAGAGAGGAGTGCACAGGAGACCACGGAGTGTTTTTTATTTACGTTTTCCCTCAGGCTACCGACCCTGAGCTGCATGCTGTGCTCCTCTCCCCATTCAGTCCAAGGGATGCATCCATCCATGGGCTTCAGGCGGGGAATCCTCCCCCTGAAGCCCATGGATGGATGCATCCCTTGGACTGAATGGGGAGAGGAGCACAGCATGCAGCTCAGGGTCGGTAGCCTGAGGGAAACGTAAATAAAAACACTCCCGTGGTCTCCTGTGCACTCCTCTCTGCCCAACCCGTGCTCCCCCACCACCAGCTGTGGCCTGGGGCTCCCTTAGAATCATAGAATCATTATGGTTGGAAAATATGTTCAAGATCATGGAGTCCACGTGTAGATCATCAAGTCCAGCCTTCTGCACTGACCTACAAGGGCACCATGTGGCTGTGCACGAAGATAGAGATGCTCAGCATGACAGATGGGGGCAGCCAGGCTGCCGACAGAGCAGGAGGGTGGCTCAGTGGCTGCCTTAAAGCGAGTGCTCCTGAGTTTGGTGCTCACTGAGAGGCCTTCAGGGTTGGCGCAGGAACAGGAGATGATGGATCCCATCAAGAGACTGCAAAAGAACAGCTCCTGCAAGTCTCCCTCGATGGATGCTTTCACTTTCTGTTTCTCCAGCCTTTTTATTTTCTGTTAATATATGCTCCCAAACTGCTTTGGTTTTCTGATCTAAACATTCCTAAGGAATTTAAGCTAAGAGAAAATTCAAGTCCTACAAAGGAGCCCTTGAAGCTCTGCCTCTGATTTTTGTGTCTAAGCGCCCAACCCCTACTGACTGCAGTGGGTGTCAGGCACCCCGGGGGGACCCCAGCAAAGCCTGGCTGCAGCATGAAAGCCAAGGCAAAATGGACATTATTTATCCTGAAGAGCCAAAGCATGGATTGAGTCAAGTCCCTTGCTTTTCATTGTTTGCTTGCACACTAATTCATGAAATAATTGGTGAAGAGAAACTCCTCCTCCAAATTTATGACTCGCCTGTTGGCTTGAGGCAACTACCTTGATAGACATCAGAGATGAAGGCCAAAAGCCTTCCTTAGAAGTGAGTCGTCTCAGTGACTTCGGAAAGTGGCTCTGAGAGGAGCCTGGAGAGGGGCTGGAGCCGAGTGCGGCATTTGTTGGCGAAGGCGGCTCTTTGCTCTAGTCCTCAGTCACCTGACCCTCTCCTTGGATATTTTGGGGTAATAGCCACTTGTCAACAGGAACAGATCGCCAGGCTCCCTCCTCCCTTGGCTGTGCTCTCTAGCCCTCTGAACCCTGCGCTTCCTCAAAGCTGTGTGGTAAATTGGGAGCTCCCTTTGGAAGCTGTGGCAGGAGGGAGGCTCCTGCAGCAGCCAGGAGGGCGGGTGATGGGCGCTGGGCAGGTCCATGTCCTAGACTGTGTGGGGGGTTGCTCAGGGCAGTCGGGAATAAAGGAATTGTGACTCTGGGCAAGCGGGAGGAAGGGTAATAGCTCCAAAATCCCCCGTGCCGAGCATGGAGAAGAGGAGCAACCACGTAAACAAGGGCAGACAGCTGTGTCCTGCCAGTGCCTGAAACGCACATTTTTCACAGCGTACAGATTTCTCACATTTATCGCCGGGGTGAGATACAAAAGTGACCGACCTTTGAAATGTGAAACTCGTTATGTCTAAACTTCCTAATAAGTAGGGCAGCGAAACCTCGGTTATGGAAGTGCTCCGAAAACTGCTCCGCGGGGTCTCTCGATGGCCTCTCCCTCCCACAACCCGTGTTCCCCCTTGCGCCCCACGAATCTCCCCCAGCCGCCCACCCTTCCTTTCCTTTCCTCACTTGCTCGGCTGCTTCCTCTCTCCACCAGAGAATTCCCAGCCCCGGCTTTGCCCCCTCATCCCCTCTGGACCCCAATCCTGCTCCCTCCTTCCAGCCGGGGCCTGCGCCAGCCGAGTGCCTCGCTGAGGGAGCTGCTGTTCTGAAAGCTGCTCCGTTCGAAGGGAGACCCAACCTTTCCTCCTTTAACCTGTGAAACGGCTTCGTGGTGGAACAGAAAGACCAGAATGTTAAGAGGTGGAAAAAAATCATAGGGGAAGAAAAAAATCTGTGTACTCTCTCTTATTTAAAATCCATACTCAGGTTGCAAATGTTTATTCTGCAGTTTGCAGTGCCAGCGTTTCATGGCTAAATTGCACACATGCCATTTACTATGGAAGATGAGGACTATGAGAACAAGTTTCTGTGCTTTGGTGTATGGTCTTGCTTTAATACCTCATTTCAGCAATACCATGCTTCCTTACATTTCTGTTTACACAATCATTAGCCCTATGTTCAGTACTGCTTTTGTTCTCCTTTTCTTCTTTTATCTATAGACAATTTTTACTGTTTCTAAGCAAAAAGACCTTGGTTACATGAGAAAGTTTTGAATGCCAAAATGTGTGGAAAAAAAATCTTTATCTTCATGCAAACTCTCTTTTAATCAGAAATGGTATCTATAAAGTACAGCTAGGCAGCTAAGTTTATTCCTAATGCAACCCCAGTGAAACCCCTGGAGTCTCACCAGGAACAGATTTGGGCCAGAAGGCCTAGAATACAATTACAATATATTCATTTTCTCATGCCTCAGAAATGGTCTGTTTATGTGCCAAGCTGTAAAGTGATATTCATGATGAGTGAAGCCTGAACAACGTTAAAATATCCAGATCCTCCTCTCCAAATCCTCTGGTATCTGAAACTGGCCCTTTGGAGAGGAGGGGGCTGCCACTGCTGAGGGTAAACAAGGGCAGGGGCCGAGCTCAAGCACTCAAGGAGAAGTCAGGGTTAGTCCAGCGACTGTCACGGCTTAGACCGTGCTCAAAGCGCTGCCCAAATCCTGCGGTTATAGAGTGCCCTCCAGAACAGCTTTACATTGCTGCTCCTGCAGCCGTAGCTTCATGGCTCAGAAATCCTGAGAGGTTTGCTGCGCCACGAAAGGATATTTTTTTTTTATGAAAAGTGCTGTGGAAAATTGCTTTTTATTGCAATTATAATGGATACGGCGGTTCACACAGCTTGCAGCTTGCTGGAGGGCCAGGGATCCCAGTCCGTTCACACGCAGTGGAATACCAAGCAAATCACGTTTTCTGTTTTCTTTGGCCGTGATTTCCAGAAGCAGGAGCTTGAAATTAAGCTCACCTATAGCTGCACTGATTTTTCAGATGTCTTGACAATAACCTGCTCCTACCGAATACCAGGATAGAGGGAAGGGCAAGGAATTATTGATAGTCTCTTGTTCTGTAGCCTGGAAAAGGTCATTCATTTGGAGAGTTAAGAAAAAAGGTGCATAGTCAGAGAGGAAAATTTACTGACATCTGATAAATCCATTCATACTTTTTTTTTTCTTAAAAAAAAAATTAGAAAATCATTCAAAAGGAATCTTTGTGTATCAGACCTAAGAGGAAGATGTAAACAAGCTATTTTCCTATGTCCTTCTGAACCAGTGGAAATAGCTAGGCACTGTCATAGCTTCACACACGTGACTTTTAGCAAGCGCAAGACTTAAAAATAAGGGAGATGCTTATAGAGGCTCTTCATGATGACAGGGACCTGCACAGGGGCTGCTTCATCACTCTTCTTAAGAAAGAAATGAGCCCGGTAAAGCTTTTGTGTTGTGTGGATGCTTTGAGGCTCCTTGTTTCTTTTAGAAAAAAAGAAAAGCACTTTATGACCCATCTGGGAGCGTGGGTGTTGTGGGAACTGCCTGCGCTGTTGACTTGAGGCAGCTCCGGTGCCTCTCACCAGAGCTGAGCCAGGTCCTGAGCAGATGCCAGGGCTGTCCCGCTTGGCAGGGCTGCAGGTCTGGGCTCCTATTTCCAGGTGGAAGCTGGGAGGAGAGATGCTGGATTTATTTTGACACTCTAGTTCTCCAGCTGCAATTGAATTAAATGAAACAATTGGTAGGAGAGTGGGGAAAAAATATCAAATCCATACTGAAAGCATGTGCCATGCATCCCAGCCAAAGAGGACTCACATACCAGCCAGACGGGTTCAGATAGCTGTGGCCTGAAAATGGGAGCTCATAAGCATGTCACAGATCTAGCACCGAGTACAATGCACCAGTGCTTATAAATCAGAAGTGATTCAGCAGCACCTGGGCACCAGGTCCGCTCTGAGCAGCTGCCTTTGTTCTTAGCAGATGAAGCCACCTCCGTGCGATGCCCTGTGCTTTGGAGCATGAGGCTTCAGGCCACCAGAGGTGGCTGTTGGAGCTGAGGTCCTTTTGGGTGTGTGGATTCAAAGCCCAAGTACCCGTTTCCAGCGGGATTATCGTTTTTTATGAAGCTATGTGTGTGCTGTGGAAAAGCAATTTATTTTGTCGCTAACATTGGTTAAAGCTTCACTGTGCAGCTCAGCTGTCACTGGGGAGCTTCTGGAAACTATAAATCTAGTTTAGTGATAGTTCTAATGATGGCAAAAATCAGTCTAGTCTGAACAACAAAACTATGAAGCGCCGGATGAGATCTATATATTTTTTTAAAGTTCTGAAATTTGAGGAGTGGATTTGCTAAAGAATGGAGGAATTAAAAAAATCCCATTTATATAAAACTCTGCACTGCAGTACTTTAAATATTTCTCTTTTTGTTTTTGTTCTTTATTTATTTATGTATTTATTAGCCAACTAGGCTATTGAAAACAAGGAAATTGATAGCAGGCACTTTTCAAATCCTGTGGCAAGTGAAGGCCGAAATCCTCCAGTGGGACTGTGTCTTTAAAAAGGCTTGAAAAAAGTTACTCCAGATCCACAAAGGGAATCTGCAAAGTGTCACATTGCCTGACATTATAGGACATTGTAAGGAAAGGAAACCCCCAGCACCCCACGAGGCACCTGGGTCCCTGCTTGAGATGTCAGGAGGTTTCCTGAATAACAAGGAGGACATGATGAAGGACATGTTTTGTTTAAATGCTTTAATTTTAGTTGCCATGCATCATCCCCCAGTCAGGATTTTCCCTTCTTTTGTATGCCTGAGGCCTTCATTTCATAGCCTAAGCAGGAAAAAAAAAAAAGATTTAAAAAGTAAGAAAATGGGGCGAAGTGTCTCCCCTTTTCTTAAATAGCTTCTCACTTAAAGCACTCACGATGCAGGAGGTGGGGTGGGTCAGCTTTCCCACCCCTCCATGCTGGAGCACATTATGGACCTTGGGACACCTCCACCATGGTGTGTGTCATCTGCAGCCTGACTTTGTTCCCCAGATTGCCATGAAACACCTAGTCCTGACTCCTTTATGATTGCCAGTTTGGTGCCAGGGTGGCTAATGAGGGTCTCTGTAACATGCAGAGCAGTTGCCCATGGCGGAAATGCTCAGCTCACCTGATCATTTTTGAAAAGATCTCTCTATAAGGCTTCAGTTTCAGTATCTCTATGCATGGTCGTCTTATGATGGTGTGTACTCTCCAATGAAGCCAAAGGCCTTAGAGACCTGAGTGCATCGTTGTGTATCTTGGGCTATAGAAAACCATCATTTCTTTTAGTTTTGTGCAACATACGGTGCCTTGAAAGTTTGGTCCATGACTGTGTCTTTAGTGCTCAACAAATAATTGTGCCTTAAGAGTACTGAAGAGTGTTGTTAGGTATGTGATCATTGCCTAAGTGCAATTTGGTCAGATCAACCTAATTTTATTTTTTAGATTAGCTTTAAATCTCTGCATAAAGAATTATTCTGTGCTAATTTGCTACTAAATCTAGTTTTACCTCAGTAAATTTCCTGCAGAACCGTTCAGGATACTGTGTGTCCTCTCCTGTGGATAGTGGCAAAATCAGTGTCTTCTGTCTAAATAAGGTGAACACTTTTCTGTATGGAGTTCGGCCCTGGAGTGTTTCCTCTGTCAGGTGCTGGTAGGTTCATGAGCAGAGGAGGGTCTCAGGATGCAGATCCTGCTCGAATGCGTTCCGTTTTCTTAGCAGGGGCACCCCAAACCCTTTAGCTTACACATATCACATAGTGGGAGTGCAGCTCGGCTGGAGAGCAGGGCCCCGTGGCGCCTGCAGGGGCTGCAGGGGAGCCTTGGCCCTGCCGTGGGGCCGCACCGCGTTTGTGCTCCTGCGGCAATCGCCTTGGTGCATCTCGCGCAGCCGAGAGGCCTTGGAGGCTCCGTGCCCAGCTGGGACATCTCGGCCCTCGGCACCGTGACACCCGCTGGGCAGCGGGCACTGCGGGAAGCACGAGCCGGCCCACGGACAGCGCAACAGGGAGCAGCGCGTGTCCGGCACTGAGGCGTCACCAGCCACACGAGCGTGTTCCTAACGACATGTGGTGGCTTTGGGTTGTAATTATGGTGACTGCATTTTTTTTTCCTCGTTTTCCTCAAAGCACTTGCCGGAATTTAGGAGGTAAGTGAATATTTTTTGGCAACATAAATGTTTGCTTTTGTTTTTGCTCAGGTTTTGATAAAACGATTCCTTAGTTCTTTTGGCCATGTTTCTCTCAGTCTGTTAGCAAGACTCGTTCTTTTTGTTTGCTTTTGTTGCTTTGCAAATAGCAAACAGAGGGAAATTCCCAATACACAAGCAAAACCCATGCGAAATACAGGGAGCTGGTTTGTTTAGTATGTGATTTTTTAACACATCTTCTTTTCCAAATTGTGCGGGAAACTAAAAGATGACTCGGTGCCAGGCAGAGGGCCTTTGAAGCCTGCCTTAAAAGCATGCAGGACTGCAGAGGCCTAACACTGTCATGTCATGGCTGGGACAGTGCTAAACAGTGGGCAGAGGACAAAAATTGCCTTGCCTGGTAAAAGAGCAAAGAAAATGTGTTGCCAGCTTCTCCTAATGCGGAAATAGGATGCATGTATGGAAAGGAGGATTTAAGTACCAAAACATGAGAATTTGAAATTTTGATTCTCCAAAATTGTTTCATATATTGCCTTTCCTTCAAGATACCCCAAGTCTGTGTGCCTAAGAGGATATGCACTCCAAAAGAATCTCTGTCTTAAGGCTATTAGAAGCAACAATCCTAAGCTGATCACCTAAACTCCCTGTATCAGCTATTCTCAAACTTGGAGCGGGGACATAAAACATACCTGGCAAGGGAAGAGGTAGAACAAGAAAAAAAATCTAGAAGGTTTTATATAAGCCTTAAATTCTACTGCAATTAGGAAAGCAGTCACTGAAATATATAGATGTGCTCTTCAGCAATTTAGGAAAATTAAATACATGATTAACAACATGTAATAAAAAGACAGCATTTAAAACTTTACCAAAAGTAGTACAGAAATCCTCTTATTTGATTATTTTTGCAAGGAAAAGGCTTGAGAGGATTCCTATAGATAGCAAAGAGGAGGTAGGTAGAAGTAACAGACTAGTTTTTGTCACAGAGTCACCAGTGGAGTCCTGCAGGGCTCTGTACTGTGTATCATAAATAATCTCAAAAAAGGTGATAATAGCAAGGAGACAACATTTACTGATATCATAAATCAGGGTAATAAAAATAAGAAATGGCTGTAAGAAACCCAGTGACTGGGTGTTAAAATGGCAGACGAAAGTCAGTCTTGATAAATGCAAAATAAAAACACCCGTAAGTTCACACACAAATTTGTGGATGCTTTGGTACCAACGGCCACTCAGAAAAGAGATCTCAGGGTTATAATAAATGGTTTGTGAAAAAAAAATGCACTCAGTGCCTATAGAGATCAGAGAAGCAAATTAGATGTTAGGAATTATGAAGAAATAAATAATGAACAAGAAAAAAATCACTCAATTATAGAAACCTCGGTGTGCCCTAATTCTACATATACATGTCTAGTACTCCCACCTAGTACTCCCATCTCATAACTTGTGCAGCAGAAAGGGAAAGGGCTCAGAGAAAGGCAGTAAGTATGGGCCAAGAGTACAGGATGGCTTCTCCACAAAGAATATAGGTTGCAGAGCAAGCTGGAACTGTTGCTTTGTTTTTGGCCCTTATCATTTCTCTATCATTGGGAGAGCAATGACCCAGGGAAAATGTGTTTCTGCCTTAGAAAGACCTCCATAAAAATAAGAGCATGAGAAGTCTGTGAGTGCTATGGGAAAGCATATCCTGGTCCCAAAGGAATGACTGTTCAATACCTGTCCCAATGCAATCAGAAAATGTATGGGTTCAAAACTAAAGGAAATGGTACTCACATGGTGTGTGTTTTCCACTGCAGCACGTCTGGATGATGAAATTAACTTGCTTCAGAAAGCTATTAGAAAAATTAATGTGAGAGAAACTCATCAAGGGCTACTAAATACGACAGCAGTGACTTTTGGTTCAAGGACTTCCTGAGGAAGCTCCAAGCTGCTGGAAGGGAGCCATGGGGGCGCTCACCACCACGCTTGCCGCATCGTCCGTTCTTCGGTGATGGACTGCCAGACTGGCTAACTTCTTGTTTGCAGCTCGTAGGATCACCCTCATCTTCTGTCCTCGCAAAACCAAAGAGTGACAGGCGGCTTTATAGCCAGGTAGCGTGCAGTTTTCCAGAATTATATTCATAGCAATTGTTGCTTCGATAAAGTCCGTATGTCAGAGACCATGCGTAGACATGGTTCTTTGTCTTGGTTATTGCCCATTCACTTCAAGCAGGCAGTTACTTTGCTTGGCTGCTGTGCTATTACTGTCTAGGTGATAAACATTTCTGTGCTGCCATCAGCTGGGCTGACACATTACAGAATATCTAAAATTTTGGCTTCCTGTCTGACCTGTTTGTCTAGGTTCCCTTTCTAGCGTACAAAGAAAAACAGGCACTTCCCGTAAATAATTTTGAGATAGGTATCTGAGATGTAACTACCCAATGCATTTTCTTTAGTGACAAGTCGGGAATAGGAATTTCCTACAAGCAAAAGAAGAAACCAGAAACCACAGTACTTTCTGTGGGAAAGGTGAGAGAAGGATTTTATGCTGCTTCAAAGGACGATGCATAAAGCTGCGCTTCTGGGGTGGGAATAAAGTGTGGCAATGTAGAGGGAAAAGAGGGAGAAGGGTGAGTAGAAGCTTCTTCCACTGTCTTAACTGGAAAAGAATGTATATTGTGCCACTAAACCTTCACATAGGTGAGATGAATCAGCCCTTGGAGATGACCATTCCCTCCACTAGCTACAGAGGGTTACACTTGGCTTACAGCAGATACCTAGATTTCAGCCAGCTGAAGCTTGCTGTGATGAATCTCACTGACAGACAGTGGTCACTCTGGAAAAAAAAATTTGGTGTTGTGACTGATTTCTGAGTCACTTAAGCAACTTCAACAGTTATTTTTACAAAGATGTTTGTCAAATCATCATCTAATTTGAGCTTTGCGGCTTCCCTTCTGTCCTCTTGTTCTCCTTCCAGCTTTGGGTGTTGCCATCCCGTGACCGTTGGCTTGCCCAGCAAATTGGCTTTAAGATTACAGTCACCTCCTTCATAAGACAGATCAGTATTACTCCTGAGAAGTCAAGGATGACATAAGATGACTGCTTCTAAATAATGTTTCTGAGATGTACCGGCTCTTATGCAGACAGCTCTTCAAGGTTTCAACAGTTCAACAGAGAATCTGGAAGGAAGCTCCTCAGTATCTGCTGAATCACGTGCAGAGCTTAGCATTAGAGCCAGCAACAGGTTTCTTGCATCCTTGCTCCATTCAGATTTAAGGTGTTCATGCTAGATTTGGCTGGTGACAAGGGAAAAAATCCTTGCCAGTCTCAGTAGGAGACTTGCTTACGGATGTTGAAATATTATTTGAAGCTTTTAGCCTGTCAAAATGTACGTAGTCAAAATAGGCTTTGGGCTTTGCCTGGGACTTTAAGCTTTTTAGGTTAAAAATAAAAGCTCTTTTTAAGAAAAAGATCCCCTTTTTGAAGTCTGAATATCAAACCCTTGGTAAGACCTCAGGTGGGAAAGAGAAGTGCAGACTGTCCAGAAGGGGAGCAGTAAGATGCTGGTCTGTGGCACAGCTGCATCTAGTGACCTGGGACTGTGTTTGGGTGCTGCTCGGGGAAGGTGCTTCCAGGTGGTGGTGCAGACTGTCAGCATCTCTGAGAAAATCACAGCTACAGGCAAACCCAACTGGTGGGTATTTTTGGCAAGTTCCTCTGTGAAAGCAAGTGATACCGGTATCCTCCACCGTAAGCACACCAGGTGTTGCTCATGTGTTATTATAATGTTATATGGAAACTTCCTCGAATTGCCCTGTCGCTGTGAATTGCTTGGAAATATTTGGAGTGAGTATTGTTGCATACATCTGTGTGTATCTGCATTTTTAATGTCAGTAGAAAACAAACTCCAGTGGCGATGATACTGGATTAGATAAAGATGCTATGAACATCCCTAAGCACTAGGTGTCTCTCTTAACGTATTTATTCAACCGAGAGCTTGTCACTGTCCAGCTGAAGCAAATTAGATGTGAAAGACAACCTACAAATGCATGTAGCCCCCAATATACCCAAAAATATGTGAGGATAGGTAGCTATTTTTGTACAGCAGAACTGTAAAGCTCCTGTGCACGAGGGGGAAACAAATCTAACGTGTTTTGGAACAAAGTAGTGATACTGCAGTACTCAGTGTAATACAAAATAGCGAGGTAGATAATGTTACAAAAAAGGTGAAGAATAAAATGAGCCAGCACCCCACTTTTTAGCCTGAGTTAATTCCTGTGTGAGCCCCTCTCTGTCCTGTTTCATTCTGGGGGCTGCCATAGCCCTGTCAAGTTCACGGAGGTGCAGGCTGTCTTTGCTTTCTATCCATATGGCTACCATGATGTGTGAGGTAAGCCTGGGTACGCACAAACCTGAAGCTTGAAAGCTGGTGCTGCAATATTCTGCACCCAAAGCAGGAAGCTATGTGGGATATGAAAACACCTCTGTGTGTTTATAAGTTTAAGGAAGGTGCTTTCTTTGGCTTCTCATTGCTTGACAAGTTGCTTTTGCTCAGATTTTTGAAGCCAATGAAATGCTGCTTATTAGATGTCCTTCTAGCATTACTGACATTGTGTGGATGGGATGGCTGGAGGCTTCAGGTCCATGTCCGGCTGTCGCCGCGGGTTCCACCTCCTGGGTGAGGCAGAGGTGCGTGCGCCGGGCCTGCTGCATCTCCTGCGGCCGGGGCTGAAAGCGTCGCATGCGCCGCGCGCGGGACTCGCTGCGCCGCGCACCCGAGCAGGCCCAGGGGCCCCTCACCTCCACGCAAGGGGCAGATCCGTTTCTCCACCACAGGGCAGAAAGGTGCGTGGCTGCTCCACATAGGGGCATTGCGCACGCTGTTCTGTCGCTGTTGAGTTAAAAGTGAAATACATGACCCAAAGAGGAGACAATTGAGGCAAGAGGGGCAATCAAATAACCATTTTCTCTAGGATTAGTCTGCCTTTTTTAACCCTCAAAATATTTTTTTCTCTACTTCTGAAGTGCAGTTAAAGTCTTTTGTGTGTGGGAATAAACACAGTTGAATACAGGGGGGATAGCAGGGTGGCTGATGGATATGGAGAGCTTGGAGAAAGAGGCCCCTGGGATGAGGCAAAGCCTCAAGGCTGCACCTGCCTGAGGGCCTGTGCAGGAGGTCACTTGTGGACAAGCCACCTGGCTAAGAAAAAGCTGGGGTAAGAGGAGCAGTGGTAGAGCTGGAGTAACTCTGTGGTGGAATGGGAGCTCTTAAATTCCTCTCAGAATTACTGCATATTTTTATGTTGTGAATGTGATGAAGCATTTCTGCACCTGCTGTCTTCACTTGGGGAAACTGCAGAAACTCCCCCACCTGAATGAGGCAGCTATAACAACAGGAACCACCTCACAGAACTGACAATGTGTAAGGCCTATTAGTCATCTGAACTATGTGGGCAGAGATTGTAGACTAGGGAATTCAAACATAGTGGGATGGATTTTTTATTTTTATTTTTAGGAAGCTACGTGTGAAAGAAGCAGCAAAAGCAACCTAAGCCATTACCTACTCCAACCTGACAGTTTAGGCTGGTTTTAGACCATCACTCTGCTTATAAGCCTTTTTAAAGGGTGGCTTATCCTGTTTTAAGAGAGACGTCAAAGAGAGGTGGAATGAATCACATTCTGGGGATGAGTCTGACTCGCACTGACCACGGAAACAATCAGCTTAAGCTCTGCAACCTGCTCTTCGACAGCTGAAGGCAGAGGCAGTAAATCCATCAAGTGTGGATCTAAATCATCGTGCTGCTCAGGGCACAAAGAGGCATCTGCTTGGCAGACAAGCAGGGTGAGCTTGGGCCTGCTAGCAAGTTGGTTTGAACACATCTCTAATTCATGTCTTGACCTTCTCGTGAAGAGACATTATTTTGCAGCATGTAGCACATTCTTACAAACTATCCCAGAATATGGCATATGATTTTGAAACTCTTAATATTGTTCTCTTCAACAGTGGCTATTGAAATGGTCTCATTAATGTTTATGCAGGAATAGTATTAATTCTCATTGATAATCCCTTGTTTATATAGGCAAGAATCCCATCGCTCTCCTGGACATAGCTTTTTTTATTTTTTTTATGCTTAAGATTAGAAGGGACCTCTAGAGATCATCTAGTCCAACCCCGCTGCACACGCAGGGTCACCTAGAGCACGTGGCACAGGACTGCATCCAAGCGGGTTTTGAAGATCTCCAGAGAAGGAGACTCCACAACCTCTCTGGACAGCCTGTTCCAGGGCTCTGTCATCCTCACTGTCAATAAATTCTTCCTTAAGTTCCTGTGGAACTTTTGATGCTTCAGTTTCCAGCTGTCTCCTCTAGTTCTGTCAGTGGCCACCAGTGAAAAGAGGCCAGCACCATCCTCATCCTCCTCACTGCCTCCTCTCGGCCTTCCCTTCTCCAGGCTGAACAGGCCCAGCTCCCTCAGCCTCTCCTCATAGGGCAGATGTTCCAGGCCCCTGATCATCCTTGTAGCCCTGCGCTGGACTCTCTCCAGCAGCTCCACATCCGTCTTGTACTGTGGAGCCCAGAACTGGACACAATACTCCAGATGCGGTCTCACCAGGGCTGAGTAGAGGGGCAGGATCACCTCCCTCGACCTGCTGGAGACGCTCTTCTTAATGCACCCCAGGATCCCATTGGCCTTGTTGGCCATGAGGGCACAGTGCTGCCTCATGGTCAGCTTGTCGTCCACCATGACACCCAGGTCCCTCTCTACAGAGCTGCTCTCCAGAAGGTCGGTCCCCAGCCTGTACTGGTGTCTGGGGTTATTCCTCCCCAGGTGCAGAACCTTGCACTTGGCCTTGTTGAACTGCATGAGGTTTTTCACCGCCCAGTTGTCCAGTCTGTCCAGGTCCCTCTGGATGACAGCGCAGCCCTGTGGGGTATTGGCTACTCCTCCCAGTTTGGTATCATCAGCAAACTTGCTGAGGGAGCACTCTGTGCCTTCATCCAGGTCATTGATGAATAAATTGAACAGGACTGGACCAAGGACTGACCCCTGGGGGACTCCGCTACAGGCCTCCAACTAGACTCTGCACCGCTGATCACCACCCTCTGAGCCCTGCCATCCAGCAGGTTCCTAATCCACCTCACTGTGCACTCATGTATCCCACACTTCTGGAGCTTGCCCAGGAGGATGTTGTGAGGGACGGTGTCAAAAGCCTTGGTGAAGTCAAGATAGACGACATCCACCGCTCTCCCCTCGTCTATCCAGCCGGTCATTTCATCATAGAAGGCTATCAGGTTAGTCAGGCAAGATTTCCCCTTGGTGAATCCATGCTGACTACTCTTGAGCACCTTCTTGACCGCCTGGAGACAACAGCCAGTATGAGCCGTTCCATCACTTTTCCGGGAACGGAGGTGAGGCTGACTGGCCTGTAGTTGCCTGGGTCCTCCTTCTTGCCTTTTTTGAAGACTGGCATGACATTGGCTTTCTTCCAGTCCTCCGGTACAAAGTTCTGCAATAGTAGATTGTTTGGCGATTATCCAGCCTTTTATCACCCAGTACTTGTTTCCCCAGAATTTCTGCTTTCTGAAACACAACCTCTCATCCTGTACTGAAATACATCTTGAATGTGTATAATGTAATCCATCAATCCCCTGAAAAATGCCAGGCAGATAAGATGCCACAATCATAGAAACTATACCTAGCACAGCAGACGCATCAGCTTCAGAAAATAAACGTCAGCACCTCTGAATATGTCTATCTTTACCAGATTCTACATCTGGATCTTTGGCATAGCTGGGCAGGATGAAAGCGATCATAGAAATCACATAACACCACTTCGGTTCTTGCAACAAAGAGATAGGAAAGATTTCTTGAATCTTCTACTTCAATTTGCAGCCAATGCAGAGAAACATATATGGGGGCCCAAAGGTAAATGTGAGCAAAGCTATTCACTAATTCAACTGAAGGGATATCAACTTTGTGTACTGAAACAGCTAATGCTAGAAATGCCAATGAATTCAAATATAATGCACAAAGAGGTATATCTCCTGCACATCTCCTGCCCTTCTCTTAGATCCTAATTCAGCAATGCACGTGTGCCTCACTGCATCAGGACCAAAGACACTGGAATCACAGATGAAGAGAACGTCTGTAACTAAATGTACGTGTCTGATTTAGAGACAGAGAGGTACTTTGTTGTTAAGCAGCTACACCTTTTAATGATCTCCACGGTCAGTAACGGGCATCAAAGTGTACCTTGGAAGAGTTCCTTCTCCCTGCTTCTGCCTCACATGTATTCCCAGTTGTATGCTACTTGTATTCTTTCGTCTTACTTTTAAGTGTTGGCAGAGACTGGAATGTTTACATTACTGTGCATAAATAATTTATTGAATAATAACATATGAAAATGAATCTGATACGCTTCTCTATATGAATAACATTCTACTATTGACATTTATTAATCAGCACATTCCACTCCATCAAACCTAAATTTTGTGAGGAAGAGGAGGGGAGGATGTGGAAAGGCAGTTAAGAAAAATGCAGTACAGTGGGCTTACTACATGTGAATAACACTCGGCCTCTGAGAGGACAGGGAATATCAGTCAGAGTAACTCAAATCATAAGGCTGAGATACAGTACAGTTATATGCAGTTATGATAACAGTTCGTATACTGTCAGTATTAACAGAGGTGGTTGCTGAGAATATAGCTTTAAAATAGGTACATACAATTTTATTAAGTATAAAAAGACACCGCGCAGAGCACAATACAATATATTTCATTTTTACTTCTGGCAGTGTTGACAGGCCCACTGTCTTAACTGATATTGTCGCCAAAAAACACCAGATAGAATTACTTCTCTGTATAAAATGACTCTTCTCTGGGAGTATTTATGCCATTTGGTTTTAAAAATATGAGAATTTCCTTTCAATGGCTACTTATACTATACAAACACTGTCAAGACTGGTGGCTAATTTGTACACTGTTTTTTTCACCTAAGCCACGGTAACACTCTCCCCTGCTGTGCTTTGCCTCTATTTGAGAATTGATCCTTCAAGAAATTGAAAGGATTTTTTTTTTTGAAAATATTTGAAGAGGCAATCATTCATTGTTGCTTCTGGTTTTGTTCACAACCAGAACACCAGTTCAGAGCTTTTCTGCATTCCTCATGCTGCTCAGCTTTCACTGACGTCAGTCAAAGTTTTCAATATGCAAGGGTTGTAGGGTTCTCCCCTACGCTGTTTTCCCCTCCATATTTCTCTAATGTAGCAGAGAAGACATGCTTTGAATGACTACTTATTGGAATGTGGGGCTTCAGTGTTTCTCATCACTCAAAAATAGATGATATTTATAGCCTTCCAGCTTTGACTATTTTCTTTGGAAAAGCAGATACATAAACTTAAGAACTTAATTATGTATTTTGGTTTTACATTCCAATTTGGTTCGATTAAAAGAAAGTTCAAAACCATAACTTCAAACTGATTTATATGGTAATGTGCCAGACTTAAAAGAAACAACTTACATTTCCTCTTCTCTAAAATATATTAACATTAGACTGGAAAATAAATTAATACAGAAAAGCTGAGATTATTATGCTATCACAGGAATATCTGTCAAACAAAGCTTGGTCTTTTGCTAACATCAGCTTACTACATTTGCAATACATGCTCAGCAAAGACCCTACTTCTCTAACAGGTACATTCTTACAATAAATACTTTATGGAATAAATATATAATATATCCAGTTATAGATTTCTGAATAGTAGCTATAATAGATACAAGCAATACCTACATTTAAAAATACAGTTCTAGGACTCCCTAACTTTACTACTAATAAAATTATAATTGACCTAAAACTTTCTCACTCTGTTGATGCATAATAAAATATATGGAAACACCAAGAGTAAAAAGCCAATTGCTTCTACAAATGGAATACTTTATAAATATAGTAAATTGCTATTTTCAGAGCAAAAAATTGAAAATTATAAACAGTAAGTTAGGTTAAAACTACTCTACATATAGTACAAAGTGTGATGTATGAGTTTGATGTCTGTGGCAAAATCTTGAACTGATGTCGTTGTTCATCTCTGGAGATAACTGTAGGGAAAGGTTCCATCCCCATATGCAGCCAATCTTGAGCTCCTTAAGCAAAACTCTTACTGACCAGAGAAAGCCAATTTGTCAAGTAAGGAGTGCAAGATTAGCCCAAACAGAATTATTGGAAGCCCTGGACTTCTGTTTTATAGAGTTTACTTACCACTTCTCTGTTCTTGCTGGGAACAGAGGCACAGCTGGGTAACTGTGACCGCAGTGTTCTGAACAGCCATGTAACGAAGTGCCCTCTATCCGGCTGTCCTACTAAGTTATTCTTACACTGCACATTCTCCAGATGAATTCTGTTTTGTGTTCCTGTGGTTGTTTCCGTTTGCTGGAATACTGAAGCACAGCTCCAATTGCTTGATTACTGAACTCTTGATCTATGCCTTTTTTTTCTTTGAGAATAACCTAGAATTGAAAAAAACACGCATTTTTTTTTTTCAGAGTAAATATAAGGAATTGAGGAATTAAGATGCTGGTTGTATCTGTCTGCTTTTTTTTTTTTTTTTCTTTCAGTTTAAAGAGTAATTTTCAATCAGGAAAAATGCCTGACTTGCTAAGGAAAAGTTTTAGTGTAAGTGAAAATATAAAATGCTGTTATGTGATATTGTTCCATTTTTGTTTGTCTTCTGCAATGGTTCTATTTTAGGCTGACAATCAAAACTTATTTTATGAAAAATCACCTTTTACATCTTTTTTTTCTGATTTGAAGCCCTAAAAGATTCAGATCCCACCAGCAGATTTTGGAATTTTAAGGGTCACAGGACAGATGTTTTATAAGCTGTTACATTATCTATCTATCTATAGATCTCTCTCTGTATATATACACATACACATATCTGTCAATCTGTCACAGAGATCAGTGCCGACATTAAGAACAATGAAAGCATCATTGAAAGCTTCCATTTCTGATCTTGTGCCATTTGGGGACCTTCTGAGTCCCTTGCAGACTATTAATGATACAACCATCCTGTTTTGGGAACCTCTGGCAAGAGATAGGAAGATCAGGACTTAATCCCTTGCTTTAGTATATACTCATTGTATTTCATTTCCTTTGGAGAAATTCAGCATATCCATATATGTATCCAGGTGATTTCTCACTGATTTCAGAAGCGCCTGCGTGGAGAATCTGGGCTTTGGTATCTTTGTACTTTGTATGCCGTTTGTTTTGACTATACGGGAGAACTTGGAAGCCTCTTGGAAGCTACTGTAATACTGAGCATAAGGCTAGCGTGAATGAAATATTCCCTACCAAACTGTAGATAAGAAGTAGGTACTTGTGGATTCCCTGCAGAGGAAACACAGAGCTTGGGTTTCCTGGAGCAGGGAATGGACTAGAGAGACTTCTCTTCATGTTAACAGCAGTAAATCTAAATGTTCAGTTCACACTAGTAACAGAGTAGTGAAAAGACATTAAAATATGTCTAAATCTGGTCACACCTTCTTCTTACTTACAAATGCTCTGTTTTTTTAGGAGTGATCGGGGGGAATATAAACTGCTTACGGAGTCTTGTTTGCGCATATGCGAAAGCTGCATACATAGTGAGTATTGATTTCTGGGTTCTCACTTGGAAATTACCTCCAGAATTCGGAAGGCCTTTCATCTATTTTCAGAATGCATTTTTCTCGGGACAGAGCACACAGGAATGTACCAAAGAGCGAGCACTCGTTACCACGCTGCAGCGGGTGCTCAGCAGCCCTTCTTGGCACGCACGGGGCTTTAAAGAAGAGCACTGAATACTCTCACCTACGACATATGATTTTGCTGTGCGCTTTGCTGCTGTTGCTGAATCAGCAGTTGCTGCTGTTGCCGGCGTCGTGCAGTTCTCAGTTTTTCGAAACGAGCCTCCATCTCCTCCAGCACTTTGGGAGTGTAGCGAACCACCAGCTTTACACTATCCTTAGCTGCCTTCAGGAGCTCCACGGCTTTCTCATGGTGTTCTCCTTCCACGCTCTGAAAGCAAGGAATTAACAATCAAAATGCTGTTTTGATGTGGGGTTTTGTCCTCTTTCTATGCTAGCTGCCACAGAAAGGCTGTTAGGGTTTTAAGACATTTACATAATTTAGATTTTTCAAGGGACCATTAAGGGAAAGTGTACAATTAAATAAAATTTCTGTGGTATTGAGAACATTCACATTTTAAACCAATAACCCAATGAATCTGCTTTAGATGATTGCATATAAACCTTATTTCTGATCTGTGTGAAAAAGTGGGGAAATACTCTCTAAGCTTCATGCAAAGAAAAATAATGTAAAAAATATCTCCTGCAGTAAAAACCCAACTAACCTGTTTGAAAGATGCAAAAAGTGGATTCCTGTAAACAACTAACCTGATTTAAATGTTGGTAAGAAGTGAAAGAACTGCAAGTTTGAAATGACCCTTTCCCTTCTTATCCCTATCACTGTATGGATTCCGTATGTAGAAATTAAGCATTTGCTTTACTGCAGAAGTGTGAAGATGCCCAGCATTTCTGGGGTATCTTGTGTGTTAAAAGCTCGTGGGGTCACTCAAGCACTTTACATGTATGCGATACTGGCTCTATATTGGGAATATCTGCTTAGCTGTAGGCAGTCAAACACTACTGAAACATTTCAAGTTCCTGCTTACAGAGCTATTTTCCCTCTTCTGGAGAATGGTTTATAGTAAGGTATCTGCAGTGAAATCAAATGTTTTCCCTGGGGGTTCAAGCTCTTATTTGTATGCTAACATTGTTTTAAACAGTAAAGCTCCCCAAAAGGGAGATAGTTTGGCTGCAAAAAGAGTGTTTAATGGTTTCCATTCAATGGCTTGACTGGAGTGCTTTTCAGGCATGCAGATTGTTTGGCACCTCTGGAGAAAGTGTAAGTTTTTTAATGATAGCCCACATATGTTGTAAGATATATTCCAACAAACAAAACTGTCCCTGTACAGAAGAAAACCCTCAAAACTGAGATTGTCAAATGGATCTTAAACTATTTAAAAAATAAATCATTTTCTTTCTACGTAAAGTAAGAAATTAAAGTTATACTACATGCTGTATTTTAAAACTCTTATGGAAACTACATGCATAGGCCTTGAAAAAGAAGCAGCAGCATTCAAAATATTTGAAATTCAATTCATACTAAAAGAATAATTTGGCATTGTTACAGCAACTGTCAGATGTTAGAAGAAAATTCTATTTTCACCTCTATGAGTATGAGCACTGGCTATCAGTAGCACTGGGTAAGAAGACTGAATAAGAATTGTGTGTGCTGTGGCAAGCTATGAGTTAGAAATTATGCTATAACAGCTACAAAAAGCAAACATGGTACACTTCTACACAAACAGCACACACTACACAATTCAATCTTATCACCTTTCTGTGTATTCTCCTATCTCCTCTTAAATGTCCTTTAACATATGAATCCAAACATTTATTTTATGGCTGGATCAACTGACTGCTCTCAAGTGTTTCTGCAGAAATGTAAGATGCTTCCGAAAATGTCTATGCAACTTGGAGAAATAATACATGTCATTTCAGGTGCTGAAATGATTACCAGAAATGGAGGAAACCTTGAGGTAAATATCCATTTCGTTGTTGAAATTTGATATTTTTGAAGCATTATCTCATGAATCTCTTCCAATGTGCATGAATCTTGCATAAATTGAAGTATGCATGAATCTTGCATAAAAATTATGACCTGTGATAATCAGATTTGTTAGAAGTGACTGGAATAAACCTGCTGGAAAAGCAATACTTCCCAAAAGCACTTTGGAGAAAACAGAATTTCATTACAAATTTAGAAAAACATGAACTTATTGTTGCATAATAAACAGTGAATATGTCCAATGCTCCAGAAAACTGTAGATGGCAGCGTGTTCTGTGAAACTGCTTTCATGATGTTATCGTAGATACCAATTGAAACCTCTTCCTCATGTTTCCCTCATAATTGCTCAATATCAGGAGAGGAGATCATAACCAGGGATTTAGTTAAACAGTTAATGTAACTAACTTTTTTTTTTTTTTAGTAACTCATTGCTTTGTGAAATCGTTATAATGGTTTGTGGGAAAACACTTCTCATCTTGAAAGGAGAGGTATGAAACTTGGCATTGTTCTGAATGTCACTTTTTCCTCCTGTGGTCAGTTTGTCTCGTGACAGACATTCTGAAGAAATGTCACCATATTCACCATGTTGTCATTATCTCTTGTGCTTTTCAGAACAGGCTGAGAAAAAAAAAAAAAAAGTTGCGTACAGCACATTTACAGGAAGTAGCTAAAATATTCATTTGTTTTCAAAGAGTTGGCTGGTTCTAACTGACATCAATAGGTAACTGTAAGAGTATCTGCTCTTCATGGGAATATATTTTAATACTTCGCACAACTTAGTAAATTTTATTTAATTCACGATTGCCTATTTTCATTACCATTTGCCTCAGGCCGTATTCTTTCACTTTACAGCCAGCTTTTTCTAATTAGAAATGAAGCATTTGACTTTGTTGTTATCCAGGTCAATGGAAACAAATCCCGTTGGCTTGAACAGTTAGTCCAGTTGAACAGAATTAAGGTTAAAGCTCTGAACCACAGCCGAAGTGGGGGAAATGACCAAGGCAAAAGAAAGGATAGTGCTTCTAACTATCTGCCTTCTCTAAACTTATCTATCTCATGTCTAAACAGTGGAAGTCAAGCTTTCAGCAGCACTTACATCACTCCTGTCGCTGCTCTTTACAACTTCACTGCTGCTTACACTGGCATGTCGAGAGCACTGCAAATGCTACCTGCACAGCTGCAGCTGTGGAACTTGCAGAGAAAAAAAAACCTCTAGGAGAGGAAAGAGTTTACACCAGGAAAGTGATTTCTCCCGTCTACAAGCTGCACCAAGTTGTGCTGCTAAATGACTCCTGCTGCTGCCAATCATGCCTATACAGGGGATTCTGTTGATGGGATTACACTGGTCCATAACATTGTGGGGATGTGAGACTCACGCTGCTTTAAGACTGCCCACCAAACATGCAGTTTAATACATTTGCATGACTGAAAATGTGTAATCCCACTTCCACGTCAAAAATACAGAGAGATACAGAGCAGAGATACAGAAGAGGGTATGAATATTTGGAATGCATATCCTGATTTAATATGCAATTTTTGATTTTATGCATTTATTTATACATATACACATATTTATTTCTTCTGAAGCATGGACAGATTGCCTCAAATAGAGTGATACAAAATGCTGTAGAGACAGAATAACTGGAAGAACTGCAGCTACAGTGCAGGGAGACACTAATCATTACTGTATCAAGGCATAGAGAATTGCAGTAAGGATAAACACACAAAAAATCCGCTCCCTTGAAGTCAAAAAAAAAAAAAAAAAAGCACCTGACTGTTACCCAACAAGCTGAGAAACAATATTTCTATTAGATATCCATAAGCAACTGCTCGGGAGAGAAATTAGCCATTATAAATTTATTTTGCATGTCTTTCTATATCTGACTCACCCCAGGTACCTGATATATGCAGGATCTTTGCCAGATATGAACAGCTATCAGCAAGTGCCTTTGCTGAGCCATCTGCAGGCCTCCTGCTTTCAATTTCCTTTACTTTTAGGGGGTGTGGGACAAAAGTATGTAAGAGAATCCAGCCAGGCAGCACAATGAGAAAGCAATTTTTTTAACATCCAACAGAACAGCTCAGGGAACAGTCAATCCAGTCATGCTGGGATAATGGATCTAGATTCTGAACATGCAGCTCTAATTTTATGTTGATAATTATAAAGTTGGATAACCACCAACTTCAGAGCATAAACAAGTTGCAGATATTTCATTTTCATTTCATGTCCTGCTGCCAAGCCGTCTGTTATATTGTACATACTGTATATTGTTTGCTTTTCTTCAGATAAGAGAAAAACAGAACGAACTGGTCGCACAGAACAATGTTAAATTTAGTTGTTTCTCCTTCCACCTCAAACTGCCTGCAAACAAATTACCATTTCTATAACTTTTGCCTTTTTACAAATTATATTGTATAGGCTTAATTCAGCCCAAGGTTCGTTTGTGAACTGTTCCTGATAAGCACTAATTATTTCAAGTGGTTAAGAACTGCAATTCATACTTTAAATTCTGTTGTTTAGACTCAGAACACAGAAATATTTCTGTTGCACCTCAGAATCAGTTTTCTGGTGTGCAAACATGCAATTGCGAATTTTGCAGTGTATTTTCTGCTATATTAGCATAATATACATTCTAGAGCACATTCACGAAATTGTTTGAACAGAATGTCATGAAAGAGATGCGACAACAGAGCAAAAATCAATATATTTTAACATTCAAAGGCTCACTATTTTCCTGCCCAGAATTTGCCTAAATGCCACTGACATCAAAAGGTTTGAGAATTCTGTCAATCATCTAGTAAATATAACCTCTTTTTACCTTTGACCCAAATAGATGGGATCTTATTTTATCTTCTCTCTATTCCAATATCCCTTTTAATTTTTTTAACTCTAATATTCAGAGTGAAACCACTGCAAAACACTCCATCTAAAAGTATTTACATACATGAAAATGACCACGCAGAAATGTACCTTCTACCGAATGTACATGTTCCCTGCTGATTTCACTGCTAAAATATTATAGCTGGATAAATGTCAGTGGTAGAAATCTGGAATGTATCCTCTGCTGCAAATCAGCAGCAGATATTCTTACTAAATTTGATTATACGTGTTCAAACCCTCTGAAGGTCACAAGACCTTTGGCACAAATGTCTCTGAGGCATCACTAGATTTGGAAAGGCCTGTATGCACTGCGGGCTGTGAAGTACAAGAAGGAAAGAAAAAAACAGCTTTACTTTTCTGCTACAGAAGTAATTTGCGGAATTATCAGTTAGGGAAATCATGATTTCGTTATAAATTGAGCATGTGATATGGACTGCAAATGAAGCTCTTCTAACAACCTCCATTACACCAGAAATTGTTGTGGAACCAAGTTGTCTGCACGGCTTTGCCTCACAGCACCCCAAATGCATCCTGAAGGACTCTCACAGAGTTAATTCTTTTCTATTTCATGTTGGCTGCATTTTAAATCAAGGCACTGGGAAGGCTTAGGAAAATGCAGATCTAGAGGTTGAAAGCTCTACGAAATTTTCACATACCACTCCATTAACAGAAAGTAGCTGGTCCCCCCGTTTGAGACCTCCATGCCGTTCTGCCACTCCTCCAGGAATGATGCGAGAAATGTAAATAGGAGAATTTTGCTCTTTTCCTCCCATCACGTTAAATCCGAGGCCTTCATCAGTCTTTGGTAGCTCGACCACTCGTGGGTGTGAGTGGCCTTCGCTCGCAGCAAAAGCAGCAACTGTGGCCTGGAAGAGAAGAGGGCGACACGGCTATTGATTGTGAAGATGGACACGCTCTGCTGCTTGTTCCACAGGAGCAGCTCACCAGCACGAAAACGTTCCAGTATCTTATTCTGCCTTTCTCCCTAATTGCCCCAAAGCACTTTGCAAGAATTAAGTTCCATGCCAATGCTTTTGAAATAAGGGGATAAGCAGAGGAACAGAGTTTAGGTGGCTCGTCAAAGATAACGCAGAAGGTTAGCAGCAGAGCCGGCCGGAGACGCCAGGAAGCCTGCCTGAGCGGTGCTCATCTCCCTCGCGCGCCTCTTCTTCGCCTCTTCTTTCCACAGGAAAAAAGGTTCATTACAGTTAGATAAGATGATGTGACCTACACTTTGTTCCTAGCTGAAATAAAGTGAATAAACTGAATTCTTAACCCTCTGCTCTCAGATGTATGGGACTGGTTATTCTATTCTTCAGGGGCATAAAGTATCCTGTAAAGTTACTCTTATTTTTAAAAGTTTAATTTCTAATTGTGCAGTCTCACAAACTAAATGACTCCTGGAATAGGAATATGAGTTTTTATAGTATAATTGGATCAAAATGTTTACTGGAAAATTAAATCTTGAGACAACAGATTTACAAATCAATTAGAAAATCCTAGATATTCTTATTGTGGAAAAAATAAAAGCATGTAACAAACTGTAGAGCTTGCATCCAGGAAAATATTACATCTCCCATTTCATTTTTCACTACAAGTTTTTTGCTACTTTAATTATACATTTCAGTATGATTAAATAAACTTTAGAAATATCTATTATCCTTTTCAACATGTGTTTGTAGTCCAAACTGCTAGAACAATTCTGCATTATACTAGTATTTTTGAGCACTTTAATAATGCTTATGCTTATTAGAAGCTAGTGGATGATGTGGTACAATGGATCATTCTCAGTTACATGTTCTTGCACATGCAGACCTTGTCATCATGCATACATTTTACATCAGACATGAATGCACTAGGAGAATGCAATGCAGACAGCCCAGAAATAACCAGGAAATATTGCGATATTGAAACATTGCTTTGTAACCCTGCTGTTCTATACGAATAAGAAATGAGAATGGCAAACACTAGTTGGGTATCTCCCATTTGCTGTACAACATAGCAATCAGTTCTATGTTCATCGGCAGTGTAGGCCAACCAAGATCTAATACACACATTTCTCTGTAAAGTAGCATAGACCTTACAAATTCACATTGTTCATTTGAAGTTTCAATTGGAAGAAGGTTAAAAACAGAAAATAGCCTTCAGAAAGGAATATACTATTTAGGAGAAAAAATGTAATACAATTTACTGTATAATAGGTTATTTGCTGCCTATTGTATGTCTTGCTTCTCTACAACAATGTAGGAATCTCTTTATAACATACTCCAAAACTTCATCTTCCGTTGTAGTTTTAAATAAAAATCCCTAATGCAAATACATAAAGGAAAGATCTTAGTTCCATTAACATTTCTGGGTGTTTTGTTACTTATTTCACAGGAGCAGGACCATAAATAATTACCTCTGAAGCAGCTTAGTGGCTTTTGAAGGTTTACTTGCTTTGCACGGTACCTGCTTTATCACCCAGAAGACAGTCTTGAGTGCAAAATGATAATGGGAAAAATACAGCCATGGCAGGACTCCCCATTTGGAATAATCATGTATATTATTAAAATACAGACCACACTAAGTAGTGGCAAATAAGGCATGTTCTTTCTTGGTTGTGTGAATTCCCTTAGAAAAATTATCATTTTAGTAGTATTAGTAACGTAGCCATTGTGGTCTAAGGATCTGAGAGAGGCAGGTTCATATGGCCAGAGGGACAAGGTATTTTATCAGAGCAGACAACACTTCAAGAAAAGCGGCCGTGCGTCCGGCTATGCAGTCTCTTGGTCAGGCCATTTTTCTCACTGTCCAGTCTTGCTCCTCACTGGATACCCACAGTTCCCGTTACTTAAAGAGGAACATGCCCGTTTAGTTTCTATCTCCCAAATCATTGCACTCCTCTGGATATGCTGTATGGGAAAATAGTCCATTGAAATACTGATTTTTACAGGTAGACTTTGCTTTCACAAACCAATTTCTCAAAACCCATCAAATTCCATAAAATCATTCTCTTTTCTTAAGCTACAGAAGCAGCATAAAGGTTTAAATTTTCCATTATGATTGTTACCTGGGAAGTAGCACTGGTTCTAGACTCTGGGCTGCCACTGATGTCTAAATTTTCTTACAGTGTACACACGAAAACCTGAAACACACACGCGCACAGTCAATTACTAGGTCACTTTGGTAACACGTATCTCAACAGCTGCACATGTCCTACCTTTGCAGTGGCCCTGGCTCGGAACTCGGGGCAGCCATTTACAGTTATGGTTTCATGCATGTATTGATACACCTAAAATGTTCATAAAAATAAAATGAAATTAATTACAGAAGCAAAACAAGGACTTTATTTTAACCCAGACAGGACTGTCCCTTTCCCTCTCACTACCGTTGTTCTCTAGGTCTAAGTCCATAATGAAAAATGTGAAAAATTCCTTGAGACTGGCCTGTTATCATGAAATGAAGCATAAACAAAGCAAATACACCTATATACAATGTATGGGCTAGTGTGTAAAAGACATAGGTGAAAGGATGGAAACAAACAAACAGAACATTTTGTTTAATCTTCTAATAATATTAAGTCCCAGAATTTCTTCCTATATGCAGCTGATTTACCCTGGGCATTTTCCTGACCTGCTTCATCAGGAATTTTATCCTTTTACGTGCTTTATGTCTCAGATTGAATTCCTCAGAGAGAAGCTTTGCAGGTGAAGTATGTTAGCTTTGATAGTAATCTGTTTCTTGGGCTCCTTAAGGAGTGCAGATTCAATCGCACTTTCCAAAATGTATTTCTCTCTGTCTCTCCTGTAGACACATTTTAAGAGAAGTGTCAAAACTTCTTTCTTCAATAATGTAAATGTTCCTTCAGCAGACAAGGTGCCAGGTCCTGTATTTGATCAGCCTATAAACAGCTCGACTTGTTAATGGGTAAAACTCCCCCTTCCTCTGTCTTGTTGACTTATTACGCAGTATCAGGCGTCGTAATCCTGTCTCTCTCCCCCCGAACCTGCTACTATAGATGGATGAACATATTGCTACTAATGCTTAAATGGGACTAAGACGTGTAGCTTAGTTCTGATTTCAAAATAAAACAAATACAATGGCAATACAACACTTAGAATAGTAAAATATTTGGGATGACTGATCCCCAAATCTTTTTTGAGGGGTGTTATACAAAAGGAAGGCAAAAAGAGGAAGAGATAAGTATATTATGATCTCGGAGATCTAAAATACACTAAACAGTTTCAAAGCACAGCAAAAGATTATTTGACTTGAATATCACCCACACATAAGCCCTTCAAAGGCTTAATTCAAAAAAGTGGTGTCCAGTGAGAGACCTGGGGAGCAGGCTGAAAAATTCATGCTTCCTTCATGTGAAGCAAATCTTGCTTCCACTGGTAAATTCACTTTGACTTCAGTAGAGCCCAGAATATGGCTCTTAATTTTAAAAGTACAGAAGAAGAATATTTTATAGCCTCTGAAGAATCTCTGTTTTATTTTTGTATCAGATGACGCTGTTGTAAAAACAGGTTGAGTCTACATACTCAGCATTACCTTGCACGGATCAGGTCAGTCTTGTCCAGGTCAGTTCAATGCTTGCTCTGGGTGCTACATGGTGGGACCACAGAGTTGATTACGTGAGAGCATGTGGTTGTGGTAATCAATCATTAAACACTTGTCACTTCAAAACTCACGACTGAACCACTCACTGGTAATGCTGTGATTTTTGACACCTATGAACTCCTCTTTGTCTTAAAGCATGAGAGCTGATTGTCTGCACTGCCCCTGCTTGCACAGTTAGAAATGTGGTGGTTGGCTGTTATGTCTAAAAGCAAGTGATGCTTAGCTATATTGTATATTGAGCTATTACGGCATCGAATGGTCTTGGGAATAGATCACATTTCAGATATAGCAACCGTTATTGAGAAGATTTTTAAGATACTCACTACTAAGGTATGTATCGCAAATGGTAGCTGATGATCATATGTGCAAGTGATTATTTGCTGTCACGTAACTCCATACTGGCTGAATACTATCAGTATGTGTGATTAAATCAACAGATGTTATGAAAGAATCAACCAACGCAGAAACATCTGACAAACTGATCAATAATGCCACATAATCCTTATGATCGTTTGTAAATTCTCAAAGATAATGGAATTAACATGTGCTCTGCAAACAGTTGCCAATGATAATATCTATAGTATAGTTCCTAGGAAAATAAATCTTGGATGTCAGATCTCTCGCTATAAGCAACAGATGCGACGAGTCCTGAAAACTTGCTCGAGGCAGTAGCAAATCCAATTTTCCTATTTGATGGTTATGTAATGTTTAATATAATTTTGATGAAGGAGGATAAAACATAAGCCTAAATGACTTTCTTATTATTAAGTTTAGCAGTACAGGGATTAACTGTACCTCTTCCAACAAGCCCCTTCAACAATTTGCTGGTTCAAATTGCTCATTCTTACAATGCCCCAAAAGCACAGCCTGTAAATAGCCACTTTGCCGGCAGCCCCACTACCCCCTTCATCTACCCTGCTCTCAGTCCCACCCTCGAGATGTTCTGTGCACAAAGAATCCTTTCTCTTGCATCCGTCCTGCAAACGAAACAAATAACTGAAAATGCTCTTTGTTCTCAAACTAAATAAGGTGGCATTTAAATCCTCCTAGAGTGGAATACGGTTTTTATCACGTATGTCAGTACAGGACAAGTACTCGGTAAATTGTTTTACTGGATCTTTTCCTTTGATGTCTACTATTACCAGTACCTCTCCAGATTATATTTTTAACATACTGCAATCCTCCTGAATCTCACAATGTCACCTTTAAAATATCCTATAAGATCAATGGTAGATTTGATGATTTGGACAAAATATCACTCAATACAGGCCAAGAAAAATGTGCAGAGTTTAGTTATAAGCATCTGAAAAACTCCTTCAGGATATTTACTAAGAGGTCTTTGAAAACAATGTCCTTTGTTAACCCTGAGAGCTGAATCATTCAGAATGACATCCCAGATTATATCAGATTCACTGAAGTGCACCATGACTCAGTTTGTCATTTCAGTGTGCAAAAAAGAAAGAGTATAAATGCTTCTATTTTAACTTTCCTTCAACAGAAAGAATGGCAAATATTCAGATAAACAAGAAGTCAAAGGTTTAACTTAACTTTAAAAATATTTGTCCATAAATACAAATATATATATAACTACCCAGCCTTTCTTGCCTCCTTTCCCCCTTTTATTTCTACTAATATTGCAGGAACATAAGCAGGAGGCTTTCACTGACATCACAGAGAAAAATAAAATAGAGCACTGAATGAGCTAAAGAAAGAAAAGCAAAATAAATGTTACTGTTTTGAAAAATTGCCACATATCTAATTTTGCATGTGCAGCTGTTTCTTTTTAAAGTGTCTAAAAGTCTACCTGGGTGTTTAATAGAATTATTTGCTTCCAGGCTCCAAACACAGACTGAAGGTCTGGTGCCTGGGAAAAACAGCTTCCACAATTCATTAGTAGAGATGGAGCTACCGTGGCCATGGCAGTGTTTCAGAGGCAATGCTGCAGCTGTAAGGTAAATTGGTGATGTATTAAACCACTCTTCTTCCCATGATTTCTACCCAGTTTGTCAGCTTCTGTATGCTGAATGGTGCTCAAGTAAAAGCATGTGGCACAGAGGTGCTTGTACATACAGCCTGGATTTGAGCTTTGCAGCTAGAATCTCAGTTTTCCTCTTACTTCCATGTGCTGCACACAATGCAAATTTTCATCAAGAAGTACTCATAAGAGCATAAACTTTTGCAGCTTCTGCAGGCAGTATCCATAAACTAGAGTTGCTCTCCCACAGTGTTCACAAGAAGTATGAAAAGAGTAGAGGAGGAAACTGCAAGCTGAAAATTGATCTTGGAAGCGAACCTCCTTGTACCACGCAAGCCTTGCAGGCACAGAGGTGTATGTGTCACTACTGCTCCCTGCAAGAGCTCTAGGGAGCCAGGGCAGCAGGTATTTAGTGTTGTGACGACAGTCCTCATCCCCACACGCTGGGCTGCGAGGCTGGGGAACCGCTCTGGGGTTACTACAGCAATGGAGCCCGGACAGCTACTCTGGGAGCTGCCTTCTTAGCAGGAACTACTCCACACGGAGCTGTAACAGAGCAGCACGTACCGGGCTGGCTGCTGCAATCAGTATGAGGCTTGAGGAGGAGGTCCAGGAAGGACAGTGCGCCCAGCAGCCTGCTCTGTAAAGCAGGCTGTAAGAAGCATTCTGTAAAAACCTGAATAATGCAGCACATTTTCTGTCGAATCCTAGAAGTTACTAGTTTAATTAAAAAGTCTTTTCCATTAACTCCTTTAAGAGGTACTCAGCCTCTTCCCTGATGAAATCTTATGCAAGTCTAAGTGCAATTCTAAGTATAATAATGATGCTCAGTGGATTTTAGGACAGCTGGGTCTAGACATCAGGAGGGAAGAGATATTTTGTAGCAATGAGTAAGTATTCCAGTAACACCAGGAGGCAAACCAAGGACAGAGTATATTGAAATGTAGACCTGGAGGGGTAGAATGCCCTTAAAAAAAAGAATCGGCTTCATTGCATTTATGCAGTCACGTCAACAGAACAGTATACACGTATGCATCCTCGCAGAACTGAGGCTACGTCATAGGAGAAAGATCACTATTTTAATTATGGAATATTTCCTTATACTTCATTATAATGCTTCTGACATCAGCTACTCTGATTCTCCATCTTCATAATTGGCTCCACTTACTAGAAAAGAAGAAGAAAATATTTCTGCCTTCTAAGATGTTGAGTAGATAGGAATATCTTGCTGTTTTTCTCTTACCACCCTGAGAAGAGCTCATCTCTGTGTGTTACAGTGCCCAGCTGCTGCCCTTCTTCTTCTTCCCTCTTCCCAAACTCTGCACCTTATTCTCAGCCCTTCAGCCCACGTTGGACCCAAGTGGTGAGCCCGGCACACCGTGACACCCGCGGCTGAGAGCTGCTCCTGGGGGCAGACGGAGCCAGCAAGGGGCTCCCACGCAGCCGCGGTGCGGAGCTGCTGACTGCCCGTGGGGCACCACAAACTGCTTTCTTTTCCACAGCAAACTTCCACCCACAGCACAAACCAAGAGTGTTATTCTTTTTTCCTTTACTTGTTTTTACCATTTTCCCTTTAATATTTTATTTGGCCTATTTTCCTTTCTCACAATCTCTTTCCTGAATTTTCCATTCGTACTGCGATATATTTTGCATGTGTGTGGAGGTGGATGCACTGATTCTCACACCTTGACAGACTCCCAGAGCTGTACTTTAGCACCCAATTCAGACTGTAGGCCTACCATATCACTGGGCAAAGATAATTGGAAAAATAAGATCCTGTACTAAAACACAGCCACAAACCATGGTCCAAGAGATAACAGTTCCATGGTGAAACACGTTTTTTTTTTTTTTTCAGCTACATTTCAAGAATGTCTTGATGTCTTGATACTGTTCTTTTTTTTTTTTTTAATAGTGGCAATAGTTTTATCTTTGTTAGCTAAAAAAGAAAACAGAGGAGGGAGTAATCTAAATGACTAAGGAGAACAAGAACTTGATGAGATTGTCTTTCTGAATTGCAATCCTTGCAAGGGATATTGACAATCTTATAAAACCGCTGCTGGTAAAAGAATATCACGGATGCTGCTTCCATATGCAGGAATTTCAAGGTAAATTGAAATGCATTTAAGACTTTTCACAAACACAGTTGTTCAAGCTAATGCCTCCCAACTGCCTACTGTGCTAGGGGCCTGTGCCACACGCTTGGCTATTTCCAACGGAAGCAGAGTTAGGGATCTCACACAGAAACACACTGCACACCATAGGCTACTCTCACTATCTTTGAACAAAATACTGCCTTAAAAATGGACAAAACAAATGGATACTTAATGAGTACAGTGAAGTTGAAATGGTTCAAAGATACCTTTTGGAGAAAGGCATGCGATCTGTTATGATGCTTACTAGAAATACAAAAAGTGCATTGCATAAGTTATTTCCTGCAGCTACTGAATAGAAAAAGCTGCTTTTTGACAACTAGTCTGCATTAATGAGCTATTTATATCTGATCTGCTCTGGTCACTCGAGGTTGTGGTCATCCAAGGTTGCTGGCACACTGAGCGCTTTGGTACGACAGGCTCACGATGGCCTGTGAGCAGTTACAGCAGTTCCATGTTTGTGTCGGAAAAACGGTTACTGTTTCCAAGGCCAAACACCTGCATCGTTACCACAGCTGTCAGAACAACCCTCTCCACGCGGCATCACTGCGTGTCGAGCTGCCTTATGCAGCAGGGAGGCTAATTCCTTTAAAAGCTCAAACCTGTAACCGAACGCAGTCTCATTTAACAGCCTGAGGGGATGTGACAGCTCTAATTACAGAACACATGAAATAAATATTACAAATGTTGGCTTTTAAAATTTCTTAGTGGATATTTTATTAAAATGTTTCTTTTGGGGAAGGAAAAGGTTATGGGGGAAACTAGCTCCATTTTGCCAGAGTGAAAAAAAAATACGTGAAATGTGATGCATTATTAAGCTGTCCTCAGGCAGCATGGAAAAAAGGCACAGGGCTGAAACATCATTAAAATAAATGAAGTACAATCAGTGTAAGGGTAAAATATTTTAATTTAGGGTGGACCATTTTATGGAGGCTTCAGCTAAAATCCTAAAATATGATGTGCTCAAGCTCTTAATCATCTTCATGTGTGGAAGGGGACAGTGTTCACCCTGCTCTGATAGTACCTTGCAAACCTGAGCAAAGCTTTGGTGCTTGAGCTCTTGACATTCAAGGGCCACGCCGGTCCAAGAAACAGCCCAACAGGGGTTTCAGGCTGGGCCAGAATCCCTTGTCTCCCTTCTGTGCTAACAGAAGAACACAGCAGATGCACCAGGAAATTCATGCATCACATCCCCTGCTCTGGTGTGAGCACTGACACGTACAGGATGAGTCAGTTGAAATATCCCCAACTGAAATGTCCCTGTTAGAACACTTGAGACCTCAGAGTATCCTCTTTACTTTCCTACAATGAAGATTCTGACTGAAAATGCCACTTGGAAGTCAATGGGAAGTGGCTTGATGCCCTCTTAAAAGTAACATAAAATAGATTTTTATTTCCAAATAAAAAGCTTATTTATATTAGGAACAATAAACAAAAATTACTAGGGTAATTTTTCATTTCATGCCCCTTACACACTGTTCTACCCTCTGCTTTAAGTCAATGGCAACTATGATTTGGCACCTTTGAAAATAGTGTGATAGTTGTCTCAGTTCTGTGCTTTGGAATCACCGAACTTTAGAAAAATTCTGGAAGTCTCTTGCAGTCTCTACTGCAACACACCACTGACTAGAGAAGCAGCAACATGTGCTAACTAGCTAATTCTCGGAAGGCCACCTCAGTTCACAGGTCGTGATTCTGAACTCCACCTCAGAACTCTCTGTGAATTACTTATGGGTTCAGAACTGTGACAAGCACCTAGAAACACTGATTTCCTCCATTGTTTCTGTAAGTCTTTATATGCTGTAAGGGATGCAGGAAGCAATAGACATGTTTCAAAGTCTTGTCGAAATCAATGCCTGGATGAAGCATGACCAAGCCCGAGTCAGTCATAAAAGCATTTCAAGTGTTCCTATCCAACTGAGAAGGAAAGGAGAAAGAAAACTTTTGATACTTCTTGTTTTATATACAATCCAAAACCCAGCTAAAATCGAATTTTTAGATAGATTTAACAATTTATTACTTTTTAAAGGTACAATTTAAAAATTGAGATGGATGAGCATGTCTCAAGTCTCTTCAGTGATTCTGTTAGGTGGGGGTAGGATGGTACCAAGGCAGTATCAAGGCAAAACTGCAATCCCATACTGATGCTACAGTGGCTTTCCACAAACTGCCAATAAAAAATATTTCTCAGCAGTTCACGTAGCTGCTGATTTCTTCCATGCGGAAGAAGCAACTTGAGATGAGCTGCAGCAAAGGCTACTCTGTTTATTCCTAAGTTTTATGTAACCAAGTATGATCCTGCATCAATGAAGCGAACTGGTAACATGAAGCAAACAAAAAGATGAGAAGAGATTACAGTGCTCCGTCACGATGACCATTGTTGCACACGTAACTGCAGCTGTGCACACACCTATGGACATCACCACTGCACCGCTAGTAACCTAGATAAACACAGCTACAAACGGGGCATGGTTTTGAATTGCTTCTGTAAATTGCAGGTGATTTGCGGCACCCTCTTTTGTGCACACAGCTAAGCAAGCAGTGCACAAATGCAGGAAGATACACAGCCATCAGCCAACTCTGAAGATTTATCTTTACCCAAAAGCAACGGGAGACAGCACTGATCAAAGATCAATGACACAATGCAGCCCCAGATTCTGGGGCACTACATCTGTGAAATCAATGTATTTAGCTGCAGGCAGCTAAAAAAAAAGTGACAACAGCAGCTGTTTTAAAGCTCTTGCAGCGCAGGCATGGAAGTCATGGGGATCTAGTAATTGCACAGGGACTTAATAAAGCCTCCTCTCTGATAATGCTGGGGCTGCTTGGTAAATATGTATATTTGCCATTAATGAAGGCCATCTGCTGAGTGACAAGGTCATTATTCCCAAAGCCCTTGTTCAGGCCATCCATGGCTTGCAAACAACAGTGTCCTGCTTCAACCTCTTCTAACAGGTAAAGAGGTAAATGAAACGTCATTGTTTTCCAAAATGTGCCTAATTTCTGATTACACTGATTTTAAGAAACACTACATGTTTGAACACAGTAGGGTGATTTTGGAGAAAAAAAAATACTATTTGGCTATGCTAACAGCCAACCTTTTTGGCTTCTAACCTTTTTGAGCTTCTAACCTTTTTGAGCTTCTAAACCTTCTAAATGCCCAATATAGCATGGTGAAAGGAGAAGAAGCAAGCAGCTCACCTTCTGAAATGGGGCATTTTTTTCACCCTGCCTTTAGTTAAAAGCTCACAGCTCTTCCCCTCTATGCATCATACATGAATCTACAATTACCATTTGGCCAGACCAGCACCATGATCGAATGAAGTTAAGTAATGCCCTTTTCAAAGACTGATGAGCCTGTACTGATCTAGCAGAATTTTTAATCGTTATTTTATGTGACCTTTCGCTCTGACACACTGAGCAGGACTCATGGCCAAATTCGATATCTACCATTTATGAATTACCATCTGCACTGGCTCCCTATGTAGTCAAGGAGAAGTAAGAGGCACTTTAGAGGTGCACTTTATCCTAATGTTGATGTCTAAAATTAGTTAGATTAATTATGCCTTCAAAGTACCTATTTCTCTCCACTGACTAAAACAGGGAGTTTTGAAGGATTCAGACTTTAAGAAAGACAAATCCCAGCCACTGTGCCTGCAAAGCATCTTGTGTGCTCACAGATTTGACCAAACAAGGATCTGTGATTCTGAACTTTCATGGTTCTTACAGCTCCTGTGTGCAATCCTGGAAACCCCAGAGCTAAGGATGGAAATTGAAGGCTTTCAGTGGCAGGAGGCCACGTTACTTGAAGAGGCTTGGTGTGCTGCGCATGAAAAATGTGAAGGATCAGTCTCTTGCAAATGGTTCCGCCAGGAAACTGAAGGGAACTGGTTCAGGTGAGAATAAAACACACCTCAGTATCTAAAAAAATTCAAAAATTGTGCAATTAATTTTCAGCAACACTAATTTTAATGAAAGGTACAATTTAATCCACACATAAACATGTGCAAATATTAATGAATTTGGTCATTAGAAAGTCCACCATGACTTTCTAAATTATGTGATATTTGGTCATTCAGTGTTGAAAACTGCTAATTTCATCCTGTGTTAATAAGGGTGCTAAAAATACAAGCTCACAGAGATCTTTAGCAATAATACGAATTTCTTTAAAACATGTTTAATGTTGCCTAACAAAAGCAAAAACTGGCAACTGGAGGCAATTATGCTTCCGCATACTTTTGAGGACAAATCTGTATTTGTAGCAAGACTTCTACTACTAAAGCAACAATACAGCAATTTGGAGTAAGATATTATCTGGACCAGCAAAACAAGGCAGCAGATTAGCCTAACAAGAACATTGCTTCCCAGCTGGCCTAATGAGGCATCACGCTAATATAATCATACTGTCTTCATGACCTGAGGTACGAATCTGAGCTGAGAGACAAATCTTGCCTGCTTTACTCTTGAGATTTGTCCTGTTGTCCTTTTGTTTACTAATTATCTTATTAGAAGTGCAATATACCACTTTTACTTAATCCTGACTAATACCTTCATTTGCATGGGTAAAGGTGGCCCTCAAAGTGGGCTTCCTACTGAGCCTAAATCATAGTTCCATGCTGTGAATTACATCTTTGTCTGTAAATCTTCTCTATACTTTTATATTTATATTTATATATTTCAAAGTATCATCTTCTAATTTATTGTGATAGCTGAGTTTGCAGCATGGAAATTGAAGACTGAATGGAATTCTATTCCTTCTCTGTAATAAATATTTAGCCTCCCGTGACTGAAAAGGTCATGGAAGGCAGAATTTAAATTCTGGTTCAGGCCAACAGCTTTTGGCCTGCAGAACCTCTATTTTTACTGCAAATAAGATTCATGGGGCAGAAA
The DNA here is from genome assembly GCF_059628265.1 of Tinamus guttatus. Classification (NCBI taxonomy): domain Eukaryota; kingdom Metazoa; phylum Chordata; class Aves; order Tinamiformes; family Tinamidae; genus Tinamus; species Tinamus guttatus. The sequence continues at coordinate 1,093,661 of NW_028288933.1, forward strand.
AAAATGCCATATGCCTTTGAGAAGCTAGGTCTGGGAGCCAGAGGAAGAGCGCTATATCGTAAACTGAACAAAGTGATCTTGCAATTCTTGAAATACAATAAAATTATCACTTTTATATCACTTCTGGAATCCTACATTAAAATTCTAAATGAATCATTTTAATGGAAGAAATTAATGAGAAGTTTCACCAGAGTCCAGCCAATAACCAGACTGTTACATTTTGTACAGCCATTTAAAAAGCATTAAATTAAAATATTAGGATTTGTGTCTGAAGTGAACAGCTATGGGTTCCAGCCAGCTTCCTGCTGTCATTTACTGCATCATAATTTAATAAGCACAATATCACTAGAGTCAGCTTTTACCACCCAGCAACCTCAATGTGTCTCTCTAATATTCAAAAAGCCAGATATCAGGGTCAATAATATACAGCACACGTAGGCAGTTTGAGAAAATACCAGATAATAATACACTGTGCATTAGCAGTACTGGGATTCTAGTAATCGAGACTGCTAGGGCATGGAAATCCATGCATTAATAATGCCCTATAATCCACCATTAATTAAATATACTCACCAGGTATGGTGAAAGAATACAGACTTCTTAAACTTTCCTACCAAATAGTAAAACCATGTTCTCAGCATTACATATTGTAATCAAATATATCTCTAAAATAACCAGATGGGAATCAAGACGTCATCAGTCTTCTACCAATGCCATTTTTTGTATCTGAATTCCACTAGTGGTCTTCATTATTTTTAAGATGCTCTGACCACAAAATAATTTTATAGTCACAAAATGATTTTATAGTAAGCATACAAGTTTTAAGTTACAGAAGAAAACAAACTATCTTCAGAAAGAGTACATTTTTTCCACAGAATAACTTCATGCAACAACAGTAGTATATTTTGTGTTGACTGCTTCTTCTATGATGAAATGATTGCCAGTGACCCAATCTTGCAAAAATTCTGCTGGCTTATGACCTGATATTTAATAGAATAAAGTAATGGATATTCTTGTGCTTCTGATTGCTATGTCAGATTTTATACACACTTTCTGACCTGATTACATTTGATACTGATAAATGTAATACAGCAATTCATTTCACTATTGATATTTATCCGTCAGATTTTATTTTAAATAACATGCACACAGAAAAAAAATAGATTTAATCTTGAAATGGAAAACGGAGAATGGTAGAAGGAAAGCCTGATACATCTGTATTTTACACAACTGTTTACCATACAGAAAGACAGAATTTATAGAATCAACTTAAAAGAAAACTTCCCCTCCTCGGAAGATGCACGGGTTTATCAACCCATATCATTACTCTCCTGGCATTTCAGCACTGATCCCCAGATGTTAACAATAAATGAAATTGCCCTAATCTGCAAAGGCATGCCACACACTATGTTGATGATTTAGTGTGCTTTTGCTCAGCTGTGTATTTTAACTTCTTTGCCTATAGCACTTTAAGGCTTATTGTCAGAGCAGGGGTTCACTTCATCAACTCTGGCTGCCTGGTTTTATGCTGTATCTGAATATACCCTCTCAGCAGTGCAATCATGCACTCCCTTTAGCAGCTTGCACTTCATCCTTCTTAGTAATCTGCAGCAATCAGAAGACTACAATATGTCATCAGCTTTGAACCAATAATAAAAATACACACCAGGGAAAGAACTTAATTTTGTAGTGGGTGATAATCACCCATCTTTTGCCAAGGGACAGGTCTAAATAAAAGGCTAATTAATTTGTCTGCACCTAGGGAGCTTTTGAAATGGGTCATTTGGTCATGCAGCTATAAACTGCTTTCAAAGTAAATTTTAATGTGACCAAACTTCAGTTGACTTGTCTTCTGGTATTTGTGGTGGAACTAGGGAAGGTTGGGGCTTCGAGTGAAAAGAAAGTATCTTGAGGCCATATTATACTTCACCTACTTCCATTAATTCCAGAGTTAATGCAATTGCCTTACCAGCACCCTACAAAAGGCATCAACTGGTGGTATTAAGTGAGTACCTTTAATTACCATTTCCTAACTCAGCATTTTAGAAAAACGCCATAGTACTTCTATTTTAAAGTGACTTCATTCACTTAGTCACTATTAAAAGATTCTACCCCTACAATATTCTTGGTGATTTCAATGGGAGGATTGTTTTCCCGGCTTGAACTTGAAATAAGTTTCCACTAATACAATTCATTATAGCCATTTAATAGATTCCAACACATTAGATTAGATTTTAAAACTAATAGATCATAAGACATTATTGCTTTTACAGTTAAATAATCCCTGGTTTCAGAAGGAACAAGTCACATTTAATCAAGAGTAGGGGACATATTTTGCCTTTGATCATTTCACCTGCACTCACAGTGCACTCACAGCCCTAAACTGAATTTCTCTGGGACATATTCTAACAATCAAACTCACTGAATAGTTCAGAGTCCATAAATTCTTTGACTACAACAGAAAAATATTTTGGAGAGCTCATCCATTATGGAACTTATAGGACTACAAGAGACAGCCTTAACCCATCTAATGGGATTTTCTCATAAAAGGTAGTTAGATTCAGATCTTGCATGATGCAACTTACATGTCCCACTGTCAACCTGTACCTCTGCATACACAGAGCAGCGGCAGGCCCTTCCAGAATTTGCCTGCTCTTCATCCAATTTCACTTATACCAGCCTCACTCCTGATGCCCTCTCTACTTCATTGCTTTCTCCAGGAAGGCTCCTGTTTTCCAAATAACTTTAGCATTACTCCCAACCTGACTGCTGTGCCTTCTCTTGTAGGGTCAGCTCTTCTCCTATTCTATTAGCACCTGCTAATAAAATAAAATAAGGGAACAAGAAGCTAGGCTTCACTCTGCTATGTCCTGTGCCCAAGAAAAAAGATAAACAACTGCGAGAGCAATGGCAGGAAAGTTTCTGACCAGCTTCTGCTTTCTAGAAAAGACTTTATTGCTCAGGAATGTAGCCACCAGCTTCTCATAAACTCCAGGGCACATGAAAATCACCCAAGATGGATCCCACTGACTTAAAGGCATGACCCAGCTTAGACATCCTCCCAGACCTTCTGCAATGCCTGGAGAGGTCTAACAATTTAACACGGTCAAAAATTCCACTTTTTCTGAAAGATTTTTAAGAGATGGAAGAAAGGTTTTGCTGGAATTTTCAAACAACTCTCCTACTAGGGAAACAACAAAATTAGAGTCTAAATATTTGCCAAGGGCTTAGTGTAAATAACAGAAAAGAGGAGCTGCATATTGAACAACCTTAAGCACTGGCAGTGTATATATGGCAATTCTCCTTCCCACCCTAAATGTTGCCATTAAGCCTAACATATTTGAAAATTGCCTCTAAGAAAATATTTACGTATACAGTCAAGAATGGTATTAATAATCTCTCTGTTTAACAAGTTGGTACAACTGACCTAAATGCTCATCATCACCAGCCAGCTCTTGTTAAACAAATAATAAGAAACTTCTTAAAGTGACAGCCATTATTTACAAGACAGTAATAGCAATTAGATTGTCTGTCATGCGTTCACACAACACTCTCTGTGCCCACTGAAATGATAGTCAAGATCTGCTTTCAGTTCACTGGACTGAGAGTCCAAGCCATTCTCCTCTTCCTAGACTCTGTACCTGTTTCTAAAAACTATGCATTTGCTCCTACTAAGAATATTTGCCAGAGATGAACATCCATTTGTTAAGATTTCACTGGCGACGCTGCAGAGACAGAAAATTCCTCATCACAACTTGAGTGGTAGACTCTGAAGAAAAATGACTCTTCAATGCTCTGTGGTCAATTAAAGAAGCATTTAGTTGGTTAAATGAAAGGACTAGTCAGAGCATCAGCTTTTCAGGGTACATAGTACCATTATTTATTGTGATGGAACAGTATTCCTTTTAAAAAGCCTACACAACTGCCATCTAATTAAGTGGAAACCTCCCTCTGTTCCTCACATTGAATAATATATTCCATAAAACAAAGAGTGTGCTGCACTCTGCTTATTAAACTAATGTCTGCTCTTTCTTCCTTCCCTTCACCCAGCGGGCTATTCAATCAATGTGCTGCTGGTGGCGAGTTATCCAGTTCCATCAGTTATCCTGTTCAATCCTGCTACCACTGAGGTAACAATAGATTTCCTATTGATTTTACGGAAGGAGGATTAGCTCCAGGCATTAGACAAATAAACCAAAAGAGAAGTTCTTACTGAATTTCCAGTAGGGCGTTAGAATCACTTCAGTCTGGCGGCTAACTGTATTCAGTTTAGTTAGCAAAAAATCTGACACAACATTATATTTATTTACAGCTTCTGTCCAAAAATCAACTCGGAGAAATATTTTAAAATGATCTATTTTAAAGATATTGTTTGTATGTATGTGGGGATGGGAGTCCAGGCCTGTCTGGAAGGAGGCAGCCATCACTTATTATCTCTTGTTGGGCAGAGCTAGGAAGTTCCCTGGCCATGGCTTGGAGAATAAGGATCACAGTTCTTAGCAATCTGACAAGAATGTGACACCTGCAGTGAGACCCACTGGGACTTGACCATTGAATTCAACTGTAAGATTCCCATTAGCTTCATTTATCAGCTTCACTTCAGGGCTCACATCATTTGTCTTTCATGGCACTGATTTTATCAGACCACCCATATCACACACCTTAGTTCAAAGAAGATGTACTTTAGCTTGCACTGACCCAATCTGTCCCATCCCCAGATCCCAACAGAGCTCTGGACAGGTTAGCGCAGACCCTCAAACAGCATGAACAGGATGCCAAAGTATGAGTGAATCACTCCTTCTCCTTAGCAAGGCCAATTGCCGCAGGCTTGAGGCCTTGCTGATGCAACTGTTCTGTTTCTGCTTTTCATTAACTGCACATAGGCAGTTGGAGACACATCTCAGATCCATCCTCCTTTACACAAGGTACTCCTGTCTCCAGCACTGGAGAGCAAGCCCACTTCTCCTCTTAGGACTGTGGATGGCATTCTAAGAAATGGCTAAAAGTCTCAATCGCATACCTCTCTGATAGCTGTACAAAACTCACTCTGCAGCACTTTCTTTAGGGACTGTAGCTTGTGCACTGGTACTTCTCCCGATTCTTGCAGTTTCTCCAGTAATTCAATTGCTCTTGCCACATCTGAGTGGGAAAAAAAAAAAAAGTGGAACTAAGATCAGTATAAACAGCAGCTGCAAGGGGAACAATTACTAATAAGTGACCAAAAGAGGCCCAGTGATGATCATTTGAATTTACAGTCAGCTTTAGTAATACCTGCTGTATTCATACATGTGTCATACCAGCCTCAGATATGCACCAACACTGCGATTTAGTCCTTAAATATGGACAAACTGTCATTTTTATGTAAGGATACACACACACACAAATGTATATTCTGAGCTGCAAATATTGTGGAAATTACTAGTCCAAAGCAGCTAATCTACATTAGTAAACCTAACATATTTCTTATTTTTCTGCTTAAGAGAAAGTTGCACAGAAATAATATGGGGTCTTCTTTCTGAATGTCTGAAAGAATTAAGCTGAGTCCTTATGACAAAGTCCAATAAAAACCTTTGATCTTTTCCTCATAAAAAAATGGATCTTTTTCTCTCAGAAATCATAGAATCATAGAATCATAGAATCATAGAATGCTTAGGGTTGGAAGGGACCTCTAGAGATCATCTAGTCCAACCCCCCTGCACACGCAGGGTCACCTAGAGCACGTGGCACAGGACTGCATCCAAGCGGGTTTTGAAGATCTCCAGAGAAGGAGACTCCACAACCTCTCTGTCCAGTGCTCGTCACCCTCACTGTTAAGAAATTTTTCCTTAAGTTCCTATGGAATTTTTGGTGTTTCAGTTTCCGGCCATTTCCTCTAGTCCTATCAGTGGCCACCACTGAAAAGAGACCATCCCCGTCCTCTGCACTCCCTCCCTTGAGGTACTTATAGACACTGATTAGATCCCTCTCAGCCTTCTCTTCTCCAGGCTGAACAGGCCCAGCTCCCTCAGCCTCTCCTCATAGGGCAGATGTTCCAGGCCCCTGATCATCCTTGTGGCCCTGCGCTGGACTCTCTCCAGCAGCTCCACATCCCTCTTGTACTGTGGGGCCCAGAACTGGACACAGTACTCCAGATGCGGCCTCACCAGGGCTGAGTAGAGGGGCAGGATCACCTCCCTCGACCTGCTGGAGATGCTCTTCTTAATGCAGCCCAGGATTCCATTGGCCTTCTTGGCCACGAGAGCACACTGCTGCCTCATGGTCAACTTATCATCCACCATGACACCCAGGTCTTTCTCTGCAGAGCTGCTCTCCAGAAGGTCAGTCCCCAGCCTGTACTGGTGTCTGGGGTTATTCCTCCCCAGGTGCAGGACCTTGCACTTGGCCTTGTTGAATTGCATGAGGTTTTTCACCGCCCAGTTGTCCAGTCTGTCCAGGTCCCTCTGGATGGCAGCGCAGCCCTCTGGGGTATCGGCTACTCCTCCCAGTTTGGTATCATCAGCAAACTTGCTGAGGGAGCACTCTGTGCCTTCATCCAGGTCATTGATGAATAAATTGAACAGGACTGGACCAAGGACTGACCCCTGGGGGACCCCGCTAGCTACAGGCCTCCAACTAGACTCTGCACCGCTGATCACCACTCTCTGGGCCCTGCCATCCAGCCAGTTCCTAATCCACCTCACTGTCCACTCATCTATCCCACACTTCTGGAGCTTGCCCAGGAGGATGTTGCGAGGGACGGTGTCAAAAGCCTTGGTGAAGTCGAGATAGACGACTGTTTCCACTCATGGAGCTTTGGTGCCCATCACAGAGCAGTTCTTGGAGCTCATGACCTGGATAGATTCCTTTCATTGGAAACTAACCCTACACATGGGCACGAGGGGTCTGTGTAACGTGCTTCAACTGCTAGTGGGCATTCAGTCCATGTTATTAGGCCAAAGTTAGCCTGAAATAATCCCCCTCCCTGCCACACAATGCATGTAATATCCTCAGCACCATCTGCTTTGCCTTGCTGATATGCTTTTGCTTCTCCATGGGAAGGAGAAAGTCTGGCTTAATGAAGATTTGTGAGTCATGTATGGAGAGAGCAGTGGAAGGTGTACTTGCTAACAGAAAGAGACGGCATGGGGGTTTATCAAGGAAGATCCTCATAAAGCTCTTATTAAACTACTTATCAGAAAACAAAAAGGATCCCTGTGAAAGAATAAGGTAATGGAAACCAAGGGATAAATATATTTTAGAAAGAGCACAGCTGATGGCAGCTAATAGGTCAAACTGGGCGGGTTTCAGATTTAAATAGTAAAGGGTAAGTAGACACTTCAAGTTTGCAAAACATGGCAAAGGCACAGGGATGCATTATGTAAAATATGATGCAGCAGGCAAATAGAGCTTTTAATGTTACTGATTATGCAAGGTTAGGATGAACTTAAAACTATCTAATCATTTACCCTGGGCTTTCTTTTACAAAGGTTGTATCTTCCACCCAAGCAAGAAGGATTTGCAGTTCCTCACACTTCCCAGTCATTAATACCAATCAGTACAAGGTGGTACGTCAGACTGCACAACGCAGTATGATTCCTTGTGAGGAACCTTCAGCTGTCTAACACAGTATATCAGCTGAGGCCTCTGAAGCTAATATGATATGTGATAGCTTTTCAGATACTCGAAATTAAACTGCTCTGGTCCTTGTTCAGACAAGTTTAGAACTGCCTTTCCCTGTCACCACAGTACTTACTGTTTTATAGCATTCTGTGAAGCTTTCCAAGTTTGCTGCTTTCCTGAATTGAAGTATATTCAGTTTGTCCTGATTGAGAAATCTATTTCTGAATCAGAAGGGACCATAGATAATTTTAGGTAGATTCATCCATCAGAAAGAATTAAGTACACATTTAAATATTTCCCTAAGGCACGGATCAGACCCCAGAGGATAATTAATTGCTTCTAAAGCAAAGACTGTTACGATACATACAGTAAATTTATATTCCATTCCAGGACTCTGGCATGAAATCAATGAGAGTTCAGTATGTTTTGCATACTAAACTGCATTGCAAAATTGGGCACTAGATTGCCATTTGCCAAAAACAGATTACTTAGTTTTGTGCATAAGTTGTTTGCAGTAAACAGAATTCACAATAGCCCCAAAGCATTCTAATTTTCCACAATTCCACACTCATTCAATATGCTAACATGCATGAATGCTGTTATCCAAGTTCTTGTTTTGATTATTATTCACCTATCGTATCTGCTAACAATAGGTGGATTCTTTCAGAGATTTCTTTCTTGTCACAATCATGCCCACAGCTTGACCCAATTTGGCAAGGACTTGTGGGATGGTGCTCACAGGAGACAAAACACAGAGTGATAAAGAGGGCAATGGGATAAAAATTCCTGAATGAAGGTGAAGCAGCTTTTCAGGGCCGAAGCTGTTTGTTACAAGCTGATGTTTTGTCAGGAACAAAATATAGCTGTTTATCTGGAACAAAGAAGATTTTGAGCAGACTAAAAATGCATAAACGTGAATGTATAAAATATGACCTCATGAAATAGACTGTATTTATTTTCATTAATAACTCTGATGGGGAGCCTTGAGCGAGCAATTGTTGTAGGATTAGTCGAAAAGTGAAATTATATCAATGCAGAGGAATTGAGGTGACCTCTTACACAAGGTGATTTTCACCTAAAACTGATGTAACTGCTTGCACAAAATAGTGATATGACTGGTAACTTGAAAAAAACAGCACACAGCAGGGAATCCACCCCTGTAAGTCCACTAGAGAACTGCCACATATTTCAGAAGGACTGGTATTCCTCAGCTGGGATACTTTTCTTTACCCCAGATCCTCCTTTGTGAACTGGTATTAAGGAATCAGCTCTGTTTGAAGGTTAGAAGCTACCACCAAGGAATTGTTCTTAGATACCATTTGCTTGCATGCTGTGGAAAGTGCAAATTCATAACCAGTTTTGTGTGTGTGCCTATAAGCGTACACGCACACACACACTTACCAAATAAACTGTTAAAACCAGTTACATGTAGTTAGGGAAAGGAAACATAGCAGCCTCTCTTTACCTTTGATTTTTTCTTCCTTTACCCAAAGATTTTTAAACAAAACTTCATTTTCCCAAACTCACTCTTTCCATAGTAAGAACTCCATTATATTAACACTAAACTCATCCTACTGTGACTGAAATCTATCCTCATTTCCCTCATTCATATCCCACAGATTTTAGTGGGAAGAGGGAAGATTTTAGTGTAAAGATGAGGATAGAATTATTCTTCTTCTACTCTATGGCGCACAAAATTTAAAAGGAGTATGCACTTGTTACACCCAACTCTAACCACACTTTTACCTTTCACTGCTTTATTCTGATTTCCTCACACATCTACACAGTTCCTTTCTCTCCTATTCTGTTCCTTTCTCTCTCATTCAGTTTAACATTCGCTTCCCTTTTTGTTTTTTCATCGTCACGGTTGCCTGCAGCATTTCAGGAAATAATAACGCTTCAGCACGGCGGGTCACATTATCAGTGGAGTAAAAAAGGCAGGGGGCAACAGGTGGAACACATTTTATCAAGCGCATTCATCAAAAACACAGCCTTCAGAAAAAAAAAGAAATCTTATTTCAACTGTTCTTTTACATTTTTATTTGAATGCATTTTCATTTGCATTCCTAATGGGAACACAAGCAGGAGGTTACCATACAAATCTTAAGGACAGAAATTACTCAAACACAGTACTAGCAAGATACCACACTGTGATAAAACCAGCACATTCGCCTGCAACACCAAATGAAACAGAATTATGTGTATGCAGCCATATAGCACTGAGTAACTAAAAAGAAAGGTCATCTTGCTTAGTTATCACTTTGTTCTTCATCCTTTTGTTCTGTTACAATGTTTTGTCTTCACTTGCCGATTTTTTTTCACATATCCCACAATGCACAATGTAGACTCAGATATCTGAGTTTAATTTGCTTGCTCATTTGAAAAATAAATTTTATTCCCAATAGTTTGCAATTCAGCAACTAGTCACTGTAATCTCTGAAGCTTACAACTCCAAAGCAAATTCTGAAGACCTACATTACAAAAAGAACACTGGCTGCTCTGAACTCGATGGTGTTTTCACAATTCTGTTATGAGTGAATAGACCAGGATCTAGCACTATGTGAAGGTTGTCCAGTGTGTGGTTTCATTATGATAAATTTGGGGCAGTATTTAAGTTCATTTCAATTTAGTCAACAGGTTAAAGTTATTAAAAAAAAGGACAATTATTTTTGCATGCTAAATACTTTGTTCTTATTATCAGAGTAACTCTTGAAAAGGAATATACTTGCATTTTTTACATTGGGAAAATGTAATATTTTGATTACTCATCAACATAGTGTTTCTGTACTCAGTAACTACCCTGGGCAGTAACTACCCAACAACCCTTGCTATGAGGATTTCCTCTTTATGAGGAAAGACTGAGGGAGCTGGGCCTGTTCAGCCTGGAGAAGAGAAGGCTGAGAGGGGACCTGATCAGTGTATATAAGTACCTCAAGGGAGGCAGTGAGGAGGATGGTGCTGGCCTCTTTTCACTGGTGGCTACCGACAGACCTAGAGGAAACGGCCGGAAAATGAAGCACCAAAAGTTCCACAGGAACTTAAGGAAAAATTTCTTAACAGTGAGGGTGACAGAGCCCTGGGACAGGCTGCCAAGAAAGGTTGTGGAGTCTCCTTCTCTGGAGATCTTCAAAACCCGCTTGGACGCAGTGCCACGTGTTTTAGGTGACCCTGCGTATGCAGGGGGGTTGGACTAGATGATCTCTAGAGGTCCCTTCCAACCTTAAGTATTCTGTGATTCTGTCCTAAAGCAAAAACATGGTGATTTGTTCATTAACAACTTATTAAGAGAAGAATCTTCTGATCTTTCTGCGGTCTTTCTACTGCCTCATTCATGTTAACTCTGCAAAGTTCTCTGCGGTGACACAACCGAGGTTGTCAGCTACTAGGAAAAGTAGATGTGTTGAATAAACACCATCCTTTGGTACTTGAAATGTGGAGCACTGCTGCAGACGACAGCAAGGCTATTCAGTAAGTCTCTAAAATATTTACTAGGTTCACCAGGTCATTACATAAAAATAATCCTGGCAATTTTCATGCTCTATTCAGTTGTGCCTGAAGACCTCTGATGAGGCTGAAGAAGGATTTGTGTGACATTATATTTCCCAGTGATTTTTCACTCTCCTAACACTTTTTGTTCAGCTTTATTCCCTTTACAGTTCATGCAAATACATTCCAGAATTCCTTAATATTACCCTGTCAGATTTTTATCATACTGATCAAAGCCTACACAGGATGCTTTATTATATTTAGCAATCTTCTCCAAACCCAATTAAATGACAGCAGGTAATCAATGGTCTGGCAATTAAGATTCCGTAGTGATTAGTAGAGTTCATTCACAATTCAGAGCCAGTAACTCTAATACATTATAACCAACTCTTAAACCGTGTGACTTTCAGCACAAACCTTTTGAAAATTTTCTGTGCTACGAGAGCTCTGCTGCCATTTGTGGCTCTGTATTGGACAATATTCCCTGCTCGAGTCAAATACCTGACTGTCCAACACGCTTTCATTCACCTCCCTGGTTCCTTACCAAGAGCAGGGCTCTCCCTAAACACACTAGCTCTTCTGTTAATTTAACACATTTATCTAATTTAATCTGGATAGTTCAGAAAAATCAAGGCAGGGAGCAGCCTCTTCTGGCTCTTATTTTGACAAGGCTGCCTTGCACAAATTTCATGCTAATCAGTAAGTGGAAAGGTGCACTTAACCCGGTGAATCAGACTCATTGACGTGCAGGGACAAATGAGCTAAGCTGCTAGAATACAGCAGTATTATTCCACCTTTCAGAGTGTGCATCTGTGTTTTATTCACATCAGTCACAGCAAGAACAATAACATCAATACTTTCATATTCTAGTTTAAATGATATTGGTAGCAGTTATGGATCTAATCAAGTATTGCTCTATACTCCTGTAGGTAAACATACCAGCAAAACACAAATAAACGACACCACCACAGAAAGCTCTCATGATTCATCTTTTGGTGAGGGATTCATCTCACCACACTTCTTGATATAGATACCTACACCCCAGCTACTCACCCTAGGCTGCTGCCTTTACAGTCAATGAACGGAACCAGCTGCTTTCAGGCTCCACTTCATCTGACCTATTTTAGATGAGATGAATCACATTCTGGGAGCGCTTGTTCTCTTTGCTGCTATAAAGGGAGCCTGAGTGATTAGCTCAGACCTAAATGGCTACATCCCATGTATGAGACGTCTGCACTGGTCAGACGAAATCTACTCTTACTGTCCAGATAAGGAGCGAACAACCAATGCAAGTTTACCTTCATGTGGTCCAGGAGGCACCATTCTTCCCCATATTTGACAAGAATAGTGTCATTAGCAAGCAGGCTGGTATATTTGTGCAGCTTTTAAAAATGCCTTAAAATATTATCTGGAGTCTTTTGTTAATGTACAAGAAAAGTCAACCGTGGAATAATACTGAGTATACCTGTGTCTGTCTCATTTTGCTCGATGTTTTAAGTCTGCACCTAATGTTGGTGGGATCTTCCCACGGTTTTCAACATATATTCCACCACTGCCAAGGGTGTTCTCCTTTGCTTTGGTTACTCATTCGATGCGTTTTTCCATAAATAATGCAATTCTCTGAGCAGTGGCCAGGTCTTGCTTGTCTCAGGCACACTATGGCCTTAAAAGTTCTCTGCTTCACTCCATTTCTCAGAAGTAGGTTTGTGACCCAGCTGCTAAACACAGCTAGTCAGTGAACCATGAGCGTTCACAGTAGCTTTAACATGCTGTCTCCTAAGACAGCACATTTAGAGCAAATATTCAAGAGTACCTGAATATTACAGTAAATTTTTGAGTTATATTGCAAAATAACTTATAAAAAGACACATTTTATTCCCAGGGAAAATTGCGTCAAAACAGTGTCATCTATGATTCAAATACACAAAAGTGAACTGTGCACAGATCCCTCCATCCATTATTGTCGACACCATAAAAGCCTTTTATGGCTCTATTCAGCAATTTGAGTCACTTTAGTTCAATTTCAAGCATACTGTCTTTGCTCCTGGAGACTCTGTTTAGTTCACTCAAGTTCAACACTCAAAGTTCCTTCAAAAAATACACGGCTCTATGTTTTCTAAACCTCACTGTTCAAGTACCACCTTTACTCCCCAAGTTATAACTACTGCTTAGGCCTACCACTAAGGCCAGCTGGGAGAACAGGATTTGCTTTACCTTGGGCAGTCTTTTAGCATATGCATTACTCCATACGCATGCACTCCTCAGTTGTTATATTCCATCATATAACATGTGTGTCACAGTAGCACCTCTGGCAGCAGTTTTCAGATTCTGTTCTTTTTTTTTTTTGGTGAGCTGTATATAGAGAGTTCCTAAAACTTGTAAAAATGCTTCAGATAATTTGAGAAAATGGCTAAGTATGGTCTTTTTTGTTTTTAAATGAAAAGCAGACAAACAAAAAGAATCACAAAGCAATGAGGATTAATACATAATTCAGGATTGTTTCAATGTGAGGGTTTTCACTGGCTTAAATCTAGGCCTGAAGAGTAAGAGTGCAGGTCACTAATCTTAGAAGCAGAACATTTTTAACATTGATGTATTTTTTTTCTTCTAACTTATTTGTTTCATGCCCTTTTCTAAAGAAAGCAGGGTGAGGAGGTGCATAAATGTGAGCTGCCAGTTTGAAAATTTTCAGCAGATTTTGCCATCTGTGAGAGACTAAGAAGTTGCAGATACACCAACACAACACTTAACAGCACCCACTGCTTTTGCGAAGAAGTAGTGAGTGTAACATCAGTGCGAAAACAAGATAACAAATTATTGTTTAAAATAAAAAATTAAAGTGCCATGATATCTTCTGTATTCCAAATACAGTACATTGAATACCATGATTTTCCCTCTGCTTTAGTTATGGATAAATGGGAGAAGAATGTAGAACTCCTTTTCTTTTGGAAATCACTTTGACTTTATGTTTCTTAATCATATATGCTCTGTATGATCATAACTATGATTTATAGCTTGCTCCTCAGAGGAAAATGGAACAGAATAGACCCATTTGTGGTACTTGTTTGACTAGGCACAGCTGGCTGTGGATATGACACAAGGACGACCTTTTTTATTAGACTTAGTAAAAAAGTTTTTTTTGAATTCAGGTGCATGCACACGTTTGCCTGGGTATGTGAGCATTCTTTAAATAATAATAATAATAAAAAAATCAAAAACTTCTTTCCTCCAGGAAAAACATATTTCTTGTTGTTCGTTTCAGACTATGTGCAACTCTTCTGGATTTTAATTCTCAGTCTCTCTGTAGGTATCAGAAAAAGCGGCGTCATGTGTTGAACGTGGTTATTTTCTTAAATAGTAAATATAAACATAAAGTGGTATCCTGTCTGAGTTCCTAAAACTATTAATATTGACAAAAAGAAAATGCTTGATAGCAAAGCTATAAATCCCTCAGAAATTCAGCTTGGTGAATAAACCTGCCTTCAATGAAGCAAGTTTCTACAATTTGAGTACATGGAAGTAATGTAACTCTGCACTGCCTCCTGTAGCCACAGATGTCTGGGAGACAGAAGCCTTGATAACTCTCTGCCAGTCACTAAAATTCATCTGTCCCCTGATCACTTGCTCTGGTAGCACAGACCCACCTCAGCAGAAACTGTCAACCACGCTGAAGTATGAAGCTGCTTTAAACACCGGATAAAAGTACATTCTACACCTTGCTGAAACTGCAAACTTCAACTCCTTGCATGTTCCGAGCCTAGATTAAAAGGAAAAGGGCTGATGAATTAACATACCCTAAGGATCTTCCTTGATGAGTAGAACACAACTTCTGTGTTTTAAATGACATGTCTAGAGAAAAAACTATTAAAATAAATCATGGAATTACAAATTTTACTAAAAGAAGCAGAAAATAAAAATAATTATAATGAATAAACTTGTCTGAACAAAGATGCTGAAGAACAACATTCTCTCCCTCTCCTTACTAACTAAAGGCATTTATTTGTGTGTCCTACATACAGATCATACATACACACACACACACACACACACACAGAAAAAAAATAGTACTGCCCATACGAGCAATCACATTCGTTTTCCACACTGGTATTTTCAGTGTTTTAGTTTGCGTCAGGCAGCTTTTTGATGGCATGGAAGAAAACAGAAGAGGCGTGAGGGAAAGGTGCCAACAGGTGTCTCACAGTGGGGAGTAGGTCAGCCTGGGGATGCTAATTCTCCTTCTCAACAGGCACCGCACTGGAGCCAAAGCAGCGACTCTCACTTTCCTCTCTGCTCAGATGTCATTGCTAAAGATTCCTGCTGCCTGCTCCTGCTCTTATCGCTCAGGCTCATCTTAACCTTTTCGTGTCAGAAAGAGGAGAAAGGCTGCCTGGGGGCTACCAGCAATTGGACATAGTTACAATACAAATCACCACTTTGAATTTTGCATCACAATTTTATCTTCTGTTTTCTTCTAGGTGGTATGAGGCCTCAGCAAGACAACAGAGAAAAAATGGTATTTGTGTAACACAACGGATGTGATGGAATTATTAGGCACATACGACTTTCTCTGTAGGCCCAGGGAGCAAAAGACTTAAAATTCTCTTTTTAATTACAGTTCTTTTAAAGACATTACCTTTGTAGATTGAATCTGTCTGGTAGCTGACTACGTACTAGTCATTTCTCAGGAATAAAACCCCTTTGAAGGTATGTATGCATAAGGCTGCGAAGGCGAGAAGAGGGTGACAGAAATAAAGACCTGCAAAACCAGGCAGTGGAGATATGTTGCTGATGGATCTCCATAACTGACCACACAATCTTCCACTTTGAAACTTAATTAGAAGTAGGGCTTTTTTTTTCTATAATTATGAAATTTGAAGAAAACTGAGGCTATCTGGAACTGCTGTGGCAACTTACTAACCGAACTTTGGTACAGAAAAGCCCCTGTGAGAAATGAAGAGCTCACAGCCACCTAGCAATGCTGTTGCTTGGTGTCCTCTCTGTTGAACAATGCTGAGAATAGGAGCAGAGGGAAAGGGACTCATCTGAAGCAGCAGTCTGATTTCACGGGGTATCTACCTAAGATAGAGGAACATAATCACGCGGCATATTTTGAAAGGGTTTCACCATCAGGAAGCAAAAATATTGACTATATTAGTATAAATACCACAGCCAGTAATGTTACAAGGCTATCAGGCTACAGAGGGAATGAGACACACATGTAAAACAACCCTTTTTCCACTGACTGTTTCCACAGGTGCATAGAGTTTAAGGTCGTCATGCCCGATAGAGTTTCTGCAGCCTAGCTGTAACTAGCAAAGACGGCAGCACATTATCCTTTATACCTGTGCTGATGTGGTAAGCAGCATTTGACAAAACCACTTCTCTATCTATTGAAAAAGTGAAGAGATGTCAGTAAATACATTTATGAAGGTTAAAACTGCTGCCAGTGGTTGAATCTAGGCTATTGTCATTCACGTAAACTCTTCTGAATGCATTTTTCCCTAGAGCTTAACTGTTTCAAGAGAAATTGATACCTTAAGGTCTAGGATTTATTGTTTTGATTTTTTTTGTTTTAGAAAACATGGCTAAGGGTAAAATTAAAGAGCTAGTGTCCGTGGAGAATCAGCATTTACACCTGAGCTTCCTTTAAGAAGAACTAGGAAAAATTAAATTTTGGTTCAGAAGAAATAAAGAAAGAGACTGCTCTTCTTTACAATCCTTACATACAGGCACAATTAAAATTTGTGCAAAGCAAAATGCTTTGATGCTCTAGTTATTTCTGGATAGCTCATTGCTCCAGACTTTAAATGACAGAGAACAATCCTTCTCCCATCTCTTCTGGAAACTAAATTTTCTAATCAATTTTTTTCCTCTTTTCTTTAGGAACCCATTACAAGAAGTATGTAATTTGGCAGAACTACACTGGAGAAGTTTGAAGTTTTAAATCGTTCTGTTTCTGTTCCCATTCAAATATGTACCTACATCTCCCTCTGTATTTAACATATCTAAGATCTGAAGCTGTGGGTTAATTCAGAAAAACAAAACAAAAAAACCCACAGTGTTAACATGTCAAGTGTGTTATTTCTGGATCAAATCTTCTGATCTGAATAGAGAATTAACAATTGAATGTTTCTCATTCAGAGGCTGAATCTCCAGCAAATAGCTCAAAAGATTAAGCAGACTTAGATTAACCTTGGAAATGCTTGGGTTTATACCTACATGTACAATTTATGGCACATCAGTAAGTTTTATTTTTTAAAAGCCAAACATGTATGAAATTTATCATGTGAAACAAATCAACCGTGCATGATGAAAGACAGAATTACAAATCGCCAGTTTGGTGGTTTCAAACACTACCTATTTGCCCTTGCTTGGTTTTCTCTTGAATCCTCAAATTCTAATCAACCATTTTTCTAATAAGTGACTAAAATCAAGAGTTTTACTTGATTTGGATTTTAAACCCTAGCGTACTACTTTCAAGAGTAACCCTTTGTACCTCCATCACTAACGCAAGCTTTTGCTTGTTCATGCATCATTTTGCGCTTGCACCAGTGTCTTCCATGTCAAGATGTGCATGCATGTGATAAGAAATGAGTAACTGAGGACAAATAATCCTCCGCACAAAGCAGACCGTTTCACTGATTTTTCACTATTAAAATTTTTGCTTGATGAGGGGTTCAACAGGTGACAGGAAGAGTTAGGCAAATTGTTTTCTTGCAATTACATTAAGAAGCTAAACCTTTTTTTCTTTAGTTACTGAAATGTGTATCGGACATCAGTGTGAAACTGAAGTTTTCAGGATCCAGCACAGGCAAGTTATTTAGAAGCACAATATATACATTCAAGTCCAGTCTGCCTCCTTGTTCTCTGCAGAATTAATTCAGATAGGCTGAAATGATTACTTCATTGCTACCATGGCAAAAAGAGCCATGAGCTTGGCAGGCCAGGCGGGATGCAGGCTCCTTGCAGAGGCACCTGTGAACCACTGGGGCCACTCGCCTTGCTTCAGCAACGTTTTCTCTCACAAACATTTCCTCACTGCGAACAAAGTTTCCGCAGGGATACGCCGTATGGGTAATTTCGTGTTTCTACATTAAACATGACTGGAAATTTGAGATATGCCCCTGTATACATCACAGAAGTGAAAATGTTAAGAAGTCACTCGTTTTTAAGACTTTTCCATGCGTTTGTGTGGTGTGCACCACAAAGGCATGCCATTCTGTAGAAAGGCAGAGGGCAGCCGTGCCTGGCGCACATTGAAGATAACACAATGAATTCTCATTTATTTTCATTTGCTGCACAGTGACCGAGCTCAGCTGCATTTCTGTAACATCATGAACCGCTCTGGGAAGGAGGACAGAGTCATCTTGATGTCACTGCATGGCAGAGGGAACCTTTACCTAACTGAGTTTCTTCCAGCTTTTCACGCAACTCCTCTTACTCGCATATCTCAGCACCCTTGCAGTTCAAGTTTGTTCTGCCAGAGATGTATTTAAGCATTTAACTTTTCAATCATGTGTTTTTATGTCACCCAAACAACCAAAGATGACATGCAGCAGCTATTTCCTCTTACCCCACATACTGGGCTCAGTAGACACTACTAAGTGGCAAAACTCCAACATGAGCATTTAAATTGCACAGATCTTCAGAAAACATACTTATTCATAACCCATAAATCACTAACTCAATCCACTGACCTTCCTTCATTTTTTCATAAAAATGCAACTAAAAAGAAAATAAATATTAACACAGTGATGCAAAACAAGGAATGCATTTCAGGCTTGGAAGAATAAATTTATATGTCATTTATATGTCATCAGTGTGCATATCACAGAAAGAAATGGTAAATTTAATCTGTATAGAACTTGCAGAAGTGGTTTTTTTTTTTTACTGTTTTAACATACTAGGCTGAACAGCAATACAAGAAATCTCTACAACAGTTATATACACTTCGCAGGAAGTCATGCAAGGGAGCAGCAGAACCACTTAGCACAGTTTTCAAATGCTTAACTCTAGTGTAAAAGATATTTGGCCTTATTCTGCACCTCTATCTGGTGTGAAGATGAGAAAAGAAAGGAAATCTGGCAAGTAACACTATACATGAATGGTCAGCCATCCCCCAGTATCACATTTGACAGAGGTTGCCTATAGCCTCTTACAGCAGATGGTAATTCCATACCTGATCTTATTATTATTTACCTTTACTGACCATGGTGCTGTATAATAGCTTTTCAGTAAGTTGTGGCATACCCATTCCATTGGAAAATTGACTAAATTCATAAAGAACCAACAGAGATTAGTTATGAGGTAGCTCAACAGCAAGAAGTCTGTCTGGTTCCCTAGGACAGATACGAAAGCAACAGAGATCCTGTTGTCAATATTTTTGGTTTGTTTTAATGATCTGAGTGATTTTAAATTAAAGCCATGTCCCACTGCTCCCCATCTGCCTCCTATATATCCAACAGCTCTGACCTTGTTGTGAAGCTTCAGAAACACTATGATATCAGCAGTGCATATTCAGTCAATTCAAAGTTCTTTTTCTCCATCCATATTAATGTAGCCATCAGTGGCATGATTAGTAACTTCATGCATGGAAAACGGCAACTGGCCATGGAGTATCAATAAGGGCTGAGTCCCCGCTCTACATGCTAATAAGATATTTTCTTGCTCTTAATTCCAAAATGGTTTCAGCACAGTCTAATACCTTCAAAAATACGAGGTACAAAGGTACAACTGCCACTTTCTCCTGGTCCCATGCAAAGAGAAACAGGGACAGAGGTTTTGCAGCTGAGTTGCAAAAGAAAAAGGTTGCTTTAATTTCAGCACAGGTTTTCATCTTTAGAAGGAAGAGTACAAGTAAAATTTTTAAGTAAGGAGAGCTGTATTAAAAAATTGCCAGATGATTATCACACTAAGAAAGTTCAGATATAGTGGAACATCTATTATGCACAGCTAGAAAGTGCTTCAAAGTGCAGGACTCCACATGACTACTGCTAAAATGGGTGCCAGGGGAAGCATGGAAATCTACAGCAATGAACCTTCTACCACATTGCTGAGAGCATAATGGTGTCTGCAGAAAACACTTCCACCTTTCAAGCTCTTCATGCCCACAGTAAGCTGCCCTAAGCGTCTAATTGCTCACAACACGTATCTGGAGATACACAAGAGTTTGTGAGTGGTTCTGAGAGCACTGAAGAAATTAGGATGGTTGGGATAGATGGTAGTGCACTTGAAGAAGAGCAGAGCATTACTGCAATCAGGGTAGAAGATATAGCATGTATGGCACTGTGAGGCTGGTCAAAGGGCAAGGGTCATGGGAAAGCAGAGGAACTGAGCAATAGATGAGAAAATTGGGTTCCTCAACAGGAAAAAATGTGTAAAGGTTACAGGATATTCAAGGAATAACATAGTTAACTGTGCTGAGAATCTATGAAATGCTGGAACATGTCAGAGGGAGTCATGGAGTTATAGGGAGCAAAAGGGAAGGCAGTTCACAGGGTGGGTAGAGGTTTGCACGTGGGGAACCTGAAAGGCATGAAGAAGAAAGCAAAAGGCAGTCGTGCCAGCCTACTAAACAGAACAATGGGTTGCAAGATACCTCAATATAAGTGATACGTGAATACTTGGGAAAATGCCAGTTAGAATGGAATCACAGAATCATAGAATGGAATCATAGAATGCTTAAGGTTGGAAGGGACCTCTAGAGGTCATCTAGTCCAACCCCCCTGCACAGGCAGGGTCACCTAGAGCACGTGGCACAGGACTGCGTCCAAGCGGGTTTCGAAGATCTCCAGAGAAGGAGACTCCACAACCTCTCTGGGCAGCCTGTTCCAGTGCTCTGTCACCCTCACTGTCAAGAAATTTTTCCTTAAGTTCCTGTGGAACTTTTTGATGCCATTTCCTCTAGTTCTGTCAGTGGCCCCCACTGAAAAGAGGCCAGCACCATCCTCCTCACTGCCTCCCTTGAGGTACTTATGGACACTGATCAGGTCTCCTCTCGGCCTTCTCTTCTCCAGGCTGAACAGGCCCAGCTCCCTCAGCCTCTTCTCATAGGGCAGATGTTCCAGGCCCCTGATCATCCTTGTTAACTGTTCAGTTCAGTTAACTGAACTGAAACCAAAGCTGTCTATAAGAAAAACCAATGTCAAGAAAGTTCTTATTAAGGAAATATTTGCGGAAGAAGTAAAAAGAAAAAGAATAGTTCAGGCACGTCACAATTTTTTGCTTGTCATTTTATGAATTATCATATTGTAGCCTTTTGTCTCAATCTGGAACAAGATACAGTTTTTGAAATCTCTAAAATCATCCCTGAGTCAATCTAAAAATTCTCAAACTTTGCACTGAAAGGGCACTGGAATTTACTGATTGGGTAGTATTTATTCAGGATTTAAGTTTTTAGCAATAAAGATGCACATATTCTAGGGGAAGACATACTTGGCTGCCAGGAGGAGCCCAGCATACAGGCTCTTCCCTCTCCCAAGCTCTCAAACACGGACACCATCCACCCCAGGGACACGCTCTATGTTATCACTGTATTGCCTTACATCTTCCTCCTCAAACAGTTGCTGATTCCTCCCCTCCTCCCAGTACAGCACTACATGAAGGTCAGGGAAAAACCTTTGAGATTAAATTTTAAGTGATTAAAATTTCCATTATTTTGTGAACTTGTTTCACATATTAAAAAGCCTAATGGAACCTGCACACATTTGTGCAGGTAGAGAGGCACATGATGACAGGAATTAAGGAAATTAATTCCTCTGCTTTGGACTGAAGTAATCTTCCAGAATGTAATTGGCTTTCAATCATTCACACATAACATGCCCTTCACCTTTAAATGGTAATTAATTTTAGCATACGTATTTCAAATTCCATTTATGCCAGGATTTAAGAAAGCTCCTATTGCTCCATAGTGGAACACACTACATACATTTTGTCCAGAATAAGATTATTGAAAGAGTGTAATTCAGATTTTTGTTCTACGCATCTGTGCAACATTTTACCATTCTGTGGGAGCTTTAGCAGGAGGACTATGCAGAAGAAAATGTCCTAGCCAGAGCTCAAGAAACAACTCCCTGAGCTCTCTGCGGGACATGGTGAGGTTGATACGAGTCTACGGGACTTCTCAGGCCCTTGCCTAGATCACACCAAAGCTGTCAAAAGTACAGTGACCAGACACAGCTGCATCTGCTTTAGTTAAAGCAATGGAAATCTGGAAGATCCCATAACACGGTACTTTCCTTCTTCCATGGCTATGACAGAAAGACTACAGAGGAAATATTTAGAAAGATTGGGTTTGATCTAGTTTATTCTGGGATGTCAGTCCACCCTCTCCAGTTAATGTAGCAGCAACATCTGAAAAAAATGGCCTTCTGGAGATCAGGTGCAATATTAAAAATACATTACTTCTTGTCTATGTTTTCCTTTTGCATAGCACAGCCTACCACCACGTCTTGTGCATCCCCCTCATAGTAACATCAGCCCTGGCTGACAAGCAGAGAGTCTGTAACGTTGGCACTCCCGCCAAACGGTTAGGCACATCCTGGACAACAGATGCTTAGACTTCATTTGGGACTAATTTGAATTCTGAGTATTTTGGCTTTTTTAAAGCTTTGCATTGAAAAGGAATGTGTAATTCTGAAATAGTAATACTTTTCTTTGAAAAGCCAGGTTTCCTAATGGATTGCCATCTGTTCTGCCCTTTGCCAGGAAATAGATTTGTCCTGCTTACTGCGAGCAGTATTAGGGGGAAACTGTAGATTACAGAGTGGATTGTCGAGCAGTTTAAAGTGCATGCCGGCACTTTGCTATTTCAGTAATAGTAACTTCAGTTATTCCTTTTCTAGCAATGCTTCAATTTAAACAAATCCATCCAGCAAAGTGCATTTCGAGTACTCTATGAGGTGCTTCGTTCTTAGATTCCAGTAAAGTTGCCTGCATCTCCTCTGTCATTTTGCAATCGAGCTCATCAGGTCTCTCTTGCAGAGGATTCCCAGCAAAGAGCTCTCTATCTTATTTTGAGAGCTCACCTTAATCCTCCAGAAAGAAGGTAAAAAAAAAAAAAAAGAAAAGGTCTGAACCATGCTTTTGGAAAGGCAAGATTTACACACGCTGGGAGCCTCTGGATGTAAGTTTGGAAGAGGGATGCCCCAGCAATTCGGAGAGCTGTCAGGAGCTGCTTGACCCCTTTAACATGCGGAGCCAAAGCAGCAACGCAAACCAGAATTGAAAATTATTCCCTCCTGTATCCTGCGGAACCGCAACCTCTCTGCAGAGCCCTGCCAGCCAGAGGTCCCACTTCTACAGCCTGGAGGCAAAAGTTGAGTTTTAACATATCCTCCAGCTCTCCTATCACCTCCTTGATGCTAGTGACAGCGTCTCAAAGCCAGGAGGCATCGAGGCTACTCTCTATAGCTGGACCAAGCGCTTATCCACAGGAATACCTCGAAGCTCTGGGTTTTTGTTTGTTTGGGCTTTTTAAAAAATTATTATTATAGTAATATTATTAGCGCTAGTAAATGCGGAGGCAGTATTTACCCCGCACCACCTAACCACCCCCCCGCTAAAACCACAGCATTGCTCCCCCGAAACGAACGCCTTTGCGGGAGCGCGACAACTTTGAGCGCCCCAGAGGCTGGGGGCGGCGGGAGGCCGCCTCCTCGCCCCGGCGGAGACCCCGTCTCCCTTCCCCACAGCCACGGGCACAAAGTTTTACCTCCCGCATTCCCCCCGCCCGGGTCGCGATGCGAGATGGGAGCCCGGGATGCGCCGCGAGGCCGCGGTGCCGCGCGCCGCCCGCGGCCGCTGCGCGCCGGGCAGCAGCGCCTACCTCGGTCCAGCGTGAGCGGCTGCACGGCCGCGAGCGTCGCCATGTCTGCGGCGGCGCCGGAGCCCGAGTGACGCGCGGCCCCGGCAGCGGCGAGGCGGAGCGCGGGGGGCGGCGCGGGGGGCGGCGCGGAGGGCGACGCGGCGGGGCTGCCCGCGGGGCGGCGGCGGCGCCCGCGCCCTCCGCTCAACGGCTGCGGCGCGAGCCGCAACGGCCGCGCGGGCGGCGGGGCTCGCCCTGGGGCGGCGGCACCGCCGGCGGCTGCGCGAGGGAAGGCGCGCGCGCGCGTGGCCGGATCGCCCCAGCGCGGCCGTTTTGATTTTTAACGGACGTAACGGCCAGCGTCGCCTGCCGTTGGTTGCCCAGCTGTTGAGCGCGAGCGAGGCCAGCCCTCGGGAAGGGGGAATCCGCTGCTGAAAGACGCACCGAGCGCGTCTCCGTCGCGTGGCGCTTGCAGGTGGCCACGGGTGCCTGGCGGTGGCTTCAGCGGCGGCCATCCTCGCTGGCCTCCCTTGGCCGGCAGGTCTTGCTTGGCGATTGCCCGGCCACACTCTTGCTCCTTGGCTCAGAGCCGAGGCGAAGCTGTCCCTGCTGTCCGTGCTGGAATTGGGGTGTTGGAAAGCACGGCAGGGCCCTGGCATCCCTGCTGCCTTCCCAAGGGGCAGGCAACAGGGTATGGATGCAACTGAGCAAGGAATTGCATCCTGCTAGACCACTGCCTGTCTGCCCTCTGTGTCTCTGTTTGCCCAAGAAGCATTTAGTCCAGGTGAAATAAGTGCTCTCTTCCCTATCTCCACTGGGATCTGGGGAGACGGGACTTAAAAATACAGCAGTAGGAGGTTGCACATCAGCAAAAGCTTTCTAATCACAAAGGTATTTAAATATTGCTGTAGATAATTAAAGAAACTGCAGACGTTTTATCATTGGCAGTTTTAAGAGCAGGTTAAAAATATATTTGGCAGTCTTGGATAAATTTAAATAATACACATGAGCCACCCACGTCTTCTGTTAAAACTGAATTCAGCACAAATTTCTCTGATTAATAAACAATAAACAGTCATCCCCTTGGATTTCTTGACAGGAAAATGCTTTAATTTATTAAAATACTAAAGTCAAAATATCAGTTTCTGGCAGGCAGTCAGTTTTATAAATCAGAGTTAACGTGAGGATTTTTATTATGCAGATTTTACCTACTTGCACAGCAGCTGGATTGACATAAAGTATAACAGCTCCTCTCAAGCAGCCTCATTTCTGTGTATCGGATTCATGGGCCTGAAGAAGAGGTACACGTTTGGAGCCTAATGCGACTACTCTCGCATTGTTATGACACTTCAGAGAAAATCTATTGCAGACATAAAAGTATATTTAAATAATATTAAAAGCAAAGTGCCAAGCTAATTAGCCAATCAGATTGTTTTTCATACAGCACTTCGTAATCCTCCAACTTGTTCTTTTGAAGTGCCATGTTGTGAACAGACATTTTGAAGTAAAATACATTTAGAACATTAACTTTTCGATTGATAGTAGACATGTTATGCATATGCCAAATAGATAACTTGTTAGAGCTAGATCTTTAGGGAAAAAAAAAAAAAAAAGAATGTTTGGACTTGAGAAGAGTGGAAAGCAATAAGCTCATTTCACCCTTTTGTATCTACCACTGGTCAGATTTCTTGTGTTCTGCCACAGAGGCTAATTGGCACTTGGATCAGGGACTTGAATGGGAATATTATCTGCGCTCAGGGCAGATGAAAAGCAGCATTTGCTGAAATTAAACACTCCTTAATCAGCATAGCTGCATGCTAATGCCCAAGAATGTTAGCGCTGAGCAATGCCTTAAGCTGCTGAACTGGGAAGATTTCAGAAAGTGTCCAGGGGAATTCCGTGACTGGAAAAGGGGAGATGGATTTAAGCAGGAAGCTTTGAAGTATCTCTGGTTTTCCAGTGTCAGTTCTCAGGAGAAACAGTGGACCATAATAAAAGTTAGGAGTCAAAGAGAATTAGCGTCAGTCAGCTTTCCCTCTTCAAAGGTGAATCTTTCTAGGACAGAAGCCACTGGTTTGATTTCCAGTCTTCTTGTTGCTTCCCTGTAAGTAACATGTGGCATCTATGGAATAGATGAATCTATACTGAATTACCAGACTATATATTATGTGGGCTGGAAATTGGCTTATTGACAGATCTTCAAAATGTAGTCAGTGATCAGATGCCAGTCTAATTGCTTGGAGATTTATTCTGTCTATTTACTATTTTAAACAAAAATATAAAATGTGGATGTATAGGCTTTGGTGGCTCTTTTTGGATAATGCATCAGAAAAAAACAGTAAGGAAGATATGATACAAAAATAAACCATAGTGCAAATGGGTAAACCTTGGGACAAGTTGTCCAGAGAGGCTGGAAAGTCTCCATCCTTTAAGATTTTCAAACCTGAGGGGCAACCTGCTCTAGCTGTGCCACTAGCCCTGCTTTGAGCAGGAAGTTCAATACATGTTCTTCAGGTCTCCTCCAACCTAAATTATTCTGTAGTCCTGTAACAAAATGATCAAACCACTCGTAAGAATTGGAGAACCTGATGGACTACATAATTACAAATGATAAAAAGCATTGGGCTTTAATGTAGCTGCAAGTGATGAAGGATGAAATGGATATTTGCAGGATCGGAGCTTGTTTTGCGAAGGAGAGGTCTTACGTAGCAATCTTAAAATATGTTCTTAGCATGGTATTGCCAAAATGGCTAACGTGACCCTTAAATATATGATACCTGAATATAAGAATATGAAAAGGAGGGATTCCCAGCAAAGCAGAAGATTCCCAGGAACAGGAAGATGGGGAAATGTTCTTTCTTGAGTACCTAGCATTGATAAAGCAACTTTTGGGAATACTGTGTGCATATCTTGTGTTTGCATTTCAAAACAGAGAGTAAGCTTTGATGTAAGGTTTAAAGACCTCAAAGCCTGTCAAAGGGAAGGATGAAAAGGAATGAAATCATTGTGTATAGGGCCATTTATAAGGGAGAGGCACAGTAGTGGAGGATTTTATAATCTTCACATTTATATACTTTAGACATAAGGTGATCCCATGACTGGGAGTTCGACAAATTCTGCCTTGAGTCAGACGTACTTTTCTAGAGGTAAGGCTAACACAAGGTTCCATTATTCACCGTTGCTTGAAATCTCAACAAAAATTAGAGGTCTTTCTAAAAGCTTTGCTTTGATCTAACTTCTAAGAAAAAGTAGAACGACTAGGGTATTCAGGAGGTTACATGAGATGATGATTGTCATCTATTACTCTCATGACTTCTATAACCCTTTGGTTTCTCTCAAGAACAGGAGCTACAAGGGCCAAAGAATTTTTTTCTACGTAGTGCAGTACTGTGGGGTCTGGAAACCCCAACAGGTCTGTGAGCACACTAGTTGGCTGCCAGAGTGACACAGCTCACTGGTCCTAAGCTTTGCATGGGCTAATTCACTCCCCTAAACTAAGACGTCACCCTATGACTGGAATACAGGGGTAAATGCAGCTTTTTGTGTCCTTTTACCTACCTCAAACAGAGCTAAATCGGAGGTGGAAACACTAGTTCAGCATTTTATTATATATGATTGCATCTTTTTTATGCCCCTTTTCATCAAATGCAGTTTGTTATTTCCCTGCTCTTCCATTTACTTCATGGCTCTGGAGACCACACTCTTTTTCTGTATGATGATCAGCTGTATGAGCCGTTCCCCATCAATTATAGTTTGATCAGGTTTGCACATTGCATGATACTCCGGATTTCTTCAGTGTAGGCTCCAGATATAGAGAGCTTTGCAGACCCTACTTTAGAACGTATTCAGAGTGCATATTCAGCCTTTTCTCTTCTTCTTTTTTTTTTTTTCTGCTGACCCCAGTTTCACTTGCACCTAAACTAAAAGCAGAGTTTCCAGTAATACTGGCTGTGAATTCACAAAAACACTCTCAGGAGCCATTAAAATTTGCTTTTTGAGTAGCATTTTGCCTCTATGGGAGAAAGAATTCTTCCTTTTATTTTTTGAATCCATCAGTCATTTCCATGCTGTTTCCATGGCAGAACTTGCTGTTTGAGACATAAAACAATCTAATGTTTTAGCAGCAGGTTGTTTATTGGGCAAAGAAGTGCATCAGTTTCACATAAGAAATATGATTTAGTGCTTTCTAAGAATTATATGCATTAGTCACATGTACAGTTCATTTTGTCTCTGGAGGCTACACCACCTTAAATGATATTTCAGATAAGCTGAGTAGTTCTATAGGAGCACGGCCGAGTACTTTTCCGCTGCACTACACTCATATCATAGTACCATGCTTTCCTACAGGACCCATTTTACATTCTAATATTGTGAAATGAATTACATTTTGTAGCAAATGGAATTGCTATTTTTGCAAGCACTAAAACAAACTTGGCCTTTAAATACAGTTCATTTTTTAATTTGTTAGTTTTTTTTTGGAGGGGGGCGGGGAGATGTTAAAAGATTGAACTCCAATTGACTACAGTGAGAAGGGAATTGGGCCTTGCTGAAGGTGTCCTTCAGCTGTACTGAAAATCAGGTGGAGGGTCTACTCAGTCCTGTTGGTTTCACCCTGTAATCTGTAGAAACCTATAGAAACCATGCACCCTCTCCCAAAATAACTATTAGAAAAGCTAATGAACAAAAGCGACTCTGTTGCTAGTAGGCTTACATTTTGTGATTGGGGTACTGAGCCCACCCTTTCCTTTAGGCAGGTGCACAGCGTTAAAGCAGTTAAAAACCAGACCCTTCATCCATGACGAGTACCACCTTTTGATGGACTTGATACCTGATACTTGGATCTGTTCCCTGTGGACATGTGAGGAAGTGTTTACCATGAGTTACTTATTTTGACTGCTTTGTGGACGTAGTCTCTACCTGAAGTTTGTCTGTACTGTTAAAGGGTATCTTTGAGAAGGCGGAGGCTTTGTCTGCAAGCACCATAGCTGCAGTCCTGACATGCCCATGGTGTATGAATCCACACAGACTGCAACCAGTGCATTCAATTATTCTTAACAGCCAAGCAAAAGCAGTAATTTGCAACTCTCATAGATAAACATCCTAAATTACTCACCTTCTGGGGGATTATTTAGTCTGGAGAAGAGGAGGCTCAGGGGAGACCTTATCACTCTCTACAACTACCTGAAAGGAGGTTGTAGTGAGGCGGGGATCGATCTCTTCTCCAGAATAACTACCAAAGTAGGACAAGAGGAAATGGCCTCAAATTGCTCCAGGGCAGGTTCAGGTTGGATATTAGGAGAAATTTCTGCACGGAAAGAGTGGCCAGGCATTGGAAGAGGCTGCCCAGGGAAGGTGTGGAGTGACTGTCCCTGACAGTGTTCAAGAACCATGTAGATAAGGCACTTCCAGACATGGTTTAGCAGGCATGGTGGTGAAGGGCTTATGGTTGGACTTGATGATCTTGAGGGTCTGTTCCAACCATAATGATTCTATGATTCTATACCGACCTCCTGTATCCACTCTGTATTAATATACATTTTGGATGGTGTTTTTTTGAATCAATGTGATTTCTTAACAAGAACCATATGAGTGAAAAAAAGAGACTTGTCCATGAGAATATGTTTATTGATTCTTCTTGGCTGCTATTTTAGTTATTTGCATCAAAACATTCATATACAAAATGACAGAAGAAAAATAAACAGAAAATATGTAGTCGAAAAATTGACAATCTTATCTGTAGCGGATGTTAAAACAGCAGAACTCATACTGATAGATAAAAGTAAGCGAGTGATGAAGTGTCAATTTAGAGAAAAAAGAAAGAAGTGCAAGGACAGACATCCATTCCATAAAAATGCCGTGGCTAATTAGTCTGGGAGTGTGGACAGGGCACAGACATTGCTGGCTACAAGGCTTGTATTTACTGACGCTGTAAGGCCAGAGTTCGTTTGCATGTGAGATCAGTGACTTTGTGGTGTGCCTCTGAAAGGGGGTCGGACTTGATTTCAAGGAGTTATTGTAATTAACTCTGATTTTAGTATACTCTTGAAGTGTCTTTTTTGAGGCAAGAAAATTAAAATATGATTAAAAAGCCATTCTGAAATCTATTTACAGCTTTTAATTGGGAAGTGAGCTGTTTGCAAAACTAATATGTTTACACGAGGCTTCAGCATTATGTGAAATCACCGTTTATGTGATGAAGTTGCATAGATAATCAGTTTTGTCACCTTGAGGATTAGAAAAGCCAAATAAAGCAATGAAGAATAAAAAACAACTTAGAGAAACAGTGTTGTGACTGAGATGAAAGCAGTAGATTTAGTAGTTTTAGTCCTACTTTGCATAAAGAATGGGGAAAGATAAATTTTATTTGTAGTTAAGATAAACTTTGGTTGCCCTGCACTGCAGGGATGAGGACGTCAGGGCCACTGATGATCCTTCTGAATAACGTGATCTCCGCAGGGAGAGACAGCAGGCAATGCCATCATGTCACCTTGGCCTAAGAAGCAGTTTACTGCTCATCCCTGCATCTCAGCGTGCACCTTCTCAGCATGGATGAGTGTGACCGTGTGAAAAATTCAGTCATGTCTTGTCACTTAGGTGCCGTCGCCAGGATATTCTGCTTCCTTGAGTTGCCCGAGAACAGCTTTAGGGCACGAGTGGGTTATAGGTGTGTTTTAGGCATGTACGGATGCTGAAATGTCTGTATGTTCTGCTAACCCTGTTTGTCTAGAGGTAGTTTGAAATCTTTCTATGAGCCTAAGAGTCTGCAGGACACCTGATCCTGCAAGCAGCAAATGCCTGGGAACGTACTGTCTTTAGCCACATGGTGAATGCGCTTGCCTCAGTGAGCTTGCTAATGTGAAAATGTGTGCGACTCAGTTCTGAACATAATTAAATGACATAAACAATATTTCCCTTGTGGGAGGTCACCAGGGAAACCTGAAAAGTACAGATTTGAGGTCCTTGGGTGATTTTTTGGATAACTTACTTTTAATGCTCAGAGGAACATTTCCTCTTGGCGCTAAATTAACAATATTCTCCAGTACATGCTGCTGTCCATCTGCTCAGAGCCCTCGGATGACACCGTTCTGGTAAATTTGCTCTTCATTCACATTCAAAGCCATCAAATTTGCCTCCAAGTTGACCTATCTCCCGTTCCAGGCTAGCGAACAAATTCTGAGCTTTTTTCCACCCTGCTGGCTGCAGCACTACGGACAGTTTGTATCCAACCTTTCCTCCCAACAGGTGGCTGCTGCTGGGATCGGCATCAGGTCGCAGGGCTCCGTGCTCCGGCTCTCGGCGCTGCTGCCGATGCCGATCTGGGCGCAGGAAGCAGCGCTCCAATCCCACCAACAGTCATCAGCAGACACTGACGAGCCTCCCTCCGATTGTTCCCCACGCCTGTCTTAGCTGCTGCTGCTGCAGCGAGAACTGTCCCCTCTAGTTACTCATTGGAACGGGTCTGTCAGGGCAGAGAGCGCTCTCTGCTCACGACAAAGCTCTGTTTTCTGGTGCTGTCTCCCTGCATTGGCACGAGAAGTCATCCTGTGCCGCATCTCTTGGCCCAGGAAATTCCCCTTATGGCCATACTGTTAGCTGGGCCCCACTCCCAGCGCTTGCTGCCAGTGGTGCTGATCATGGTGACCAGTGATCAGCTCGTTCCTGATGATAATTCATGAGAGGGCACCCCGCAGTGCACCCCGTGTGTGGCTTCCCCAAGAGCAGGCAGTGTGTCATAGGGTTTTTAGCACCTTCCCAGCAAAGCCCTTCTACTGTGCCCACTGTTATGTAGAGAAGTCATGGGCCAGGGAGTCATGTGCTGCACTGCCCCAGAGGCATTAAGGAGCTGTCCTAAGTGACTGATTATTTATTATATTTTTCTAGGATATTTGAATCTGCTGCCAGTTCACCACAAAGCCAATAAAATCAACAAGGGAACACCACTGAATATGTGATGGGAAGGAATCCTCACAATTCTTGGAAGGATTCATCTGAGGAAGAGCAGGACTGCTGCCACTCTTTACAGTCATCTCTCCTTTACCTGGAAAATATAATGTACGGAGAGCAAGTCTTTCATATCTAGCTGTTGTCCAGCATCCTTCCTGCAGCAATGCTCATATTTCACACATCTGCATCACTAGAACACATTTAATTTCCTCTCCAGGATCCTATACACCAGATACACCCATTGACCCGATCTGTTACGTGGCAGTCAGCACTGGCGGTGCCACCAGTGCAGCATTGCAGATGTGGCACATTGAGGCCCCAGATGCACTGCCGTGGAGCTAGGAGGCTCCTGGACTAGTTGTTATTGCAGTTCTCCTTGTTATCATGTGAGCTGCTCTTTTTATCACCGTGAGAGGAAGAATGTAGTAAGTTTGAGTCCCGCAGCTCTACTCCTAGTTTAAGAGCAGCCTTTCCAGCTCCATTTCTGTGTTACAGACAGCAGGATGTCCTCTGACTTTCTCCTGATTTCTGAATTATTAACCAGGGCAGAGCATGAGACCTGTACAAGGTCCATAATTTCCTTAACCTGAACTAATAAGCTGAACTGAACCCAAGCAGACTTCATAGGTTTGAATATGTCTTTCTTGCACACTCCAGTGTCGTGCGCGCCACTTGCATGAGCAATTAGCATCTTATCTGACTAGTATCATGACTAAGATAATGGCCAGGGATAATGCCTAGGAAAACTGGGTATCAGGACACTGCACAATGCAGAAACTAAGCTAGAAAAATAGCAAGGGAGGAGCACTAATATCAGGAGGCTGTGGGATGGGAGTTTCCTAGATTTGTGGGTTTTTTTCTCCCTTCAAAAGGTCTCAGTTTTGCAGTTCACTCATTTTTTTGCTTCTTCCTGAAGTAAGAATGAACAGAATATTCTGAACCTGAGTTTTGTGGAAGCAAAAAGGGAAACTCTATTTCACAGATAGGCCAGAGAGAGATTTAACATCTCTGTGTTTTTTTTTCCATTAGTGTTTTTTTTTTATTCCATTGGAGTTACTTGTGGGTTCTTTGTATCAATCCAAAAGAAAGGCTGTGTGCATGTCCCTGGCTTGTGAGGAAACTGTGTTTATGTAACATTGTTGAATACGACTGTACTGTGGGGTGTTCCCAGTTGAACATGTCTTCTTCTGCGTACAGGCAAGGCATTTCAGTGCTGTGATTCAAAATCACCTTTGGTACAGGGGGTTAGAATCACCAGGTGTGGAGCTGGGGTAGTTTTCCCCCTACACTCAGATCTGGCAGTGCCACCCCCATTTTGTGTGCTTTACCTTTCCCCTCAGTGTAGCTGCTAAGGAAGCAGCTTCTCCCAACACAGGGTTTTCATCTTCCAGGTCTATAATGTAGAAGCAGGGCTGGCTTCAGGCAAAGGCCACTCTTGCCAGACCTGGGGTTTTCCAACCCCATGGCTGCCCAGCTGAGCTCTGCTGCCTTGCCAAAGGGGAGCACTCCCACGAACACTGATAAAACCCAGCAAGCCTGGACTGGGATCCGGTGCTCCTCATTTTTGTTGTCTGGCCAAGCGCTGCCTGCTGGTAAAAGAAAGAGTCTCCTTCGTTCAGTAGGACATGGAAATGTGAGAGGCCTCATTGCCCACCCTTGGCCCCCTGAAACCTGGAGCAGCGACCTGCTGCTCTGCTGGCGCTGAGAAACCGAGCGCTGCCTTCACAGCCCTGGGGGCTGCAGCCTACCCAGGCCCCACATTTTCACCCGAGAGCAGCTCTGCATGACCCGACACAGCCGGGTGCAGCGTAAGGGACCAGCCAGCACAGCACTGTGCACAGAGCGGCAGAGCGGAGCTGCTGGGCCCCCTGGCCTTTGGAGGACTTTCATGTCCTCGACTTTGCTCAACAGGATCATACTCAAGCGGAAAGAGTAAAGTCCTTAAAGAGTTTGTGAGCACCTGGTGGATCAATGGAACAAGCTAAATATACTGTCTCACATAGGTTCCTCACCTAGGTGCTAGATGAGGAGCCCAAGAGACAGTAATATGTTCTTTACTCTATTGGGCTGCACCTTGTTTTTACTCCTAAGACCTTAGTACTCAGAGCAGAGGTATTGACTGGACTTCCCCTTTAAAGGAGATTCCCACCAAGAGGGAAGAGGCTAGAAAATGATAAAGCTGTTGGGAGCAGCAGCTTTCTCCCTTTAGTTCTGCTGAAGCAGGTGTAAAGGCTGAGGAGCAGAAAGGCCTGCAGCTGGTATGAGCATTTGATTTAAGGTTTGATGATAAAGATACATGCTGAATCCTGAGGTATTTGGGGGGTTGGAATAAACTGTTTAAAAATTATTTTTAATAAAAAAAATTGCTTTAAAAGTGTTTTTTCTGACACAGTATCTCTTGGCTAGCTCTGTCTAGTCTGACCATAACCCACAGTAAGACGATATCTGCTCAGATAGATTATAAAAGTTTGTGATTTTTTCCCTCTAGTTTCTTTGATAATCATGCTTTTATTCCCTACTCCCCCTGTTACAGTTAAAACGCCCTGTTTGATATACCTAGAAGTCCCAATGCTATAGTTCTTGATGCCTATGTTACCAGTTTTAATAACAGCTAAGGGCTATTTACATCCATAAATCTA